>NW_027521597.1:58489-244817 GCF_052094955.1 Ictidomys tridecemlineatus | reverse complement strand
CCACCACGAGAGGTGCGGCCAGGGGGGGTGGGCAGGCAGTGTGATGGGGTGAGGGGTGTGCATGCAGTACGTGGTGTACGTGCGTGTGTGGTGCATGCGTGTGTAGAAATGGGGGTGGGGGGCAAGTGTGTTAAGGATGTGTGTGTGGTGACCATTGTGTGTCTTTGGATGTGCACCTGGTGCTATGTGTGAGGTGGTGCGTGTGGCGGGCGTGTTTGTGACACGCCTGTGTAGTGAGGTGTGTGTGTGCTTCTGCAGAGGCGGCCCTGTGGCAGGCAGAGCCCAGGTGGACGAAGGGAAAGAGGCCTGAGGTCAGCCCCTTCCCTGGACAGCGCACGGGCAAACTCCACCTCGTGAGGGCCACCACGTGACTGCACGTGAGACGCAGCGACCAGGTGCCCCACACGCCATGCCTACATGCTCCCCAGCAATTTACTCCCTCAGGATCCAGCAGACTAAGGATCAGCCTCCTGGCCCAGCCTCGCACACCACAGTGTGTTCTCTGCTCTCTAATTAAGCGGCAGTTTCTTAAATCAAATTTGTAACCCATGTTCATCATTTCATATGCTGAGGTGGGTGACGCACAACCATATAAACACCTAGGAGTGCTTAATTACGTACAATCACACGTGCGCACAGACACACACATAGAGATGTCACGGCCAGACACTCCCAGGCCACACTTCCTGCCACCCCTCCTGGGCACGTGCTCCTGGCTGAGCTGCATGGCCACTGCGGGAGGACCTGGGACGTGGCCGTCCCTGCTGTGCCTCTGCCTGCCTGGCCCTGCACAGTGCTGAGGACCCAGTGTTGGGCAGAATCCTCCTCTGCAGGCTCAGACCCCCGGGTTCAAGATGGAGTCAATACAGGAGATGAAGGAGCTTCAGAGACCTGGCAGGAGACAGCCCAGTCCCGGCCGGCCCTCCTGAGGGACAGCACCTCCCAACCCCTGGCAGGGCCCAGCCCTCCCCAGGGCCATCCTCGCCCTGCACTGGGAGTGGGAAGGCCAGACTCCTGCGTCCTGCCAGCCTGGCATGGCCGGTGTGTCAGCCGTCACCTCCACTCCCAGCCCCTCGGTGTTGACGGTCTCAGCGGACGAGAGCCCCGTCGCCGTCGGTGTGGGTTTATCTAGTTTCTGCATCACACGAGGAACAGCAGCAAATGATGATAAAGGACTTGGGTGTTTCTAACCCTTCCCAAGTCCACCCCTCCCGGGCAGCTGTTCACGCTCATGTGGCCTGTCCAGGTCTGCAGGCGGTCAGGGGAGAGGAGGCCGACGGGCCAATCAGCAGTCTGCACATGACGCTGCACTGGGACCGTGGCTGTCCTTCCTCCCGCTCCTCACAGAGCCTGTGTGCCCTGAGAACCACAGCAGGCAGCGGCGGCGGGTCCCCCTGTCCCCACACAGACCCAGATCCCTCCTCATGCAGTCCAGAGGCTGGGAAAGCAGCAGCTGGGCTTCAGGCCCAGAGCCGTGCAGCCCCTGGCCAGGGCAGTGACTGAGGAGGACACTGTGGAAGCCTCTCTCCTCTCAGACACTCAGGCCTCTGGCTCTTCCTCCGGCTCTTCCTCGGGCAGCCAGGAAGGCTGGGCACAGCCTTGGGCCTCACCGAGAGCAGCTCCAGTGCTCTAACAGCCTCAAAAGGTCTATCATCGAGCCCTCACCAGCCCAGAATGGGCCTCCACGGCCCTGCCCATTGCCCCTGCCTGGCTCTGGGACTCATGCACACATTATAATGGGAAGAATTTTTTTTTTTAATTTAACAGATACTGCTTATGAATTTCAAGGGCCAAGAACTGTGTTGTGACTCCTAAGTCCTTTGTCCATTTTTAGAAATAAACTGATGGGCGTAGCAGACATGCCAGCGCCCTGCGTTGGCTGCCACCCTCACGATGTCACGGATCCATGACCCCCACATTGAGCCACAACAATGACCATAATCGCATTAAGCACCTCCATGCGTTAAGCCCACCCCTTCGCACCGGCCACCTGGGTTCACAGAATGACGCTTCACTTCCAAAATGAAGAGCTAACTAGATAAACGAAAGCAGAATCCTATTTACTCAATCAACACTCTGCCCTCAGAGCAGCTGCCGAAGACAGGCATGCCAAGGCCAAGCGGAAAGTCCCGGGGAATTAGGGCACAGGGACATTGTGCTCGGGTGGCCGGCCGCAGACGCTCATCTCCCCCACACGCTGTCAACCAACTGCAGAAGAAGCTCTTGGATCGCGTGCTTTGCCCCGGGAACGGGCTCCCCTGCCATCGGGATTTGCAGTCAAAGCTCGATCCACAGTCACAGGGGAAGCGCTGGCTGTTCCCTCCATGCAGGAAGGACTGGTGGGGGCACGCCTGGCTCTGTCCCCCCAGCCTCCGCGTCCCCTGTCCTCTGAGTTCTGTTCTACTCTTCCTGCACCGAGTGGCATCACCAGAGACAGTGTGTGCTGCAGCACCATGGTGTCCCAGTGACTCCAAGACTTCAAGAAAAATATTTCAGAGCCTTTGCAGGAAGAAAGTGGAAATTTTTACAGTTCCAGCTGTTGTCTTAACTTAGTGTTCCAAAAGCCATGTGACCTAGGGGACAAAGGAATGGCCTTCCTCTCCCCTCCTCCTCTCCACCTCACATGCCTCTGCACCCAAGGAGCTGCAGGATCTAAAACCAGGTCCCCTGACACCCACTATGTCCCCACCCTCACTAGCCCAGAAACAGCAGCACCTGCCATCTCCCCTGGAAGCCAAGGACAGCTGTCCTCAGAGGAGGGAAAATGGCGGGTAAGCGCGGCCCAGGTCCTCTGCCCTGCAGCCCCACACTGCAGCCACGCTTCCTCCTGGCCTTCTGGCCACCCCAAACGTGAGCAGGACCTGCCCCTGTAGAGCTCCATCCAATGAGAACCACAGTCTGCCTCTCCAGGCTGACCACCCTATTCATCTTCACACACCCTGCAAGACTGACCAGCCGGGTGGGGGACAGATGAGCCACGGGTGGCCTGTGTGTCCACACAAAGGGGAAGTGTGGAAGAGATTCCCAGGCTTCCCATTCTCACCCTAAAACATCAGAGTCATGGAAAGGGCTGTTTAACAGCTCTTTCCCACTCCATCCCGGGCAACAGGTCACAGTGGTCACTGCTGCCTCTCTCTTCCTCCGGCTGGACTCCAGTCTGCAGCCTGCTACCTGGAAGGCCCTGCATCTCCCCGGGAACCACCCACTCTCCCAGGTGCTCACTCCCAGATCCAAGGCCTGCCCCTGGGGCTACTGACCCCCAGGGGCACAAAGAGCAAGTCAGCAAGATCAGGGATGCCCCTTCCTGACCTTTCACAGGCCGGGCAAAGGGCTCTGGAACTCGGAGCATTAGAGGCGACGGGCTCAGGGTGGGCAACCTGGCTGGCGAGGCCCTAGGGGGCGAGGCAAATGTGGCACTTTCCCGTGGCTGTCTCAAAGACACCTGCGCCTTCACGACGTCCCCCTGTCCCCAGCCTCGTCCTGACTCCCTGACTACCCTACCTGTTTTCTACACACTGACACACCAGAGTCTGCTCCTGAGCAAACGTAGCTTCTGTGAAAGGCTGTCCCCTGCCACCCCCAAGACACACTGCTCGAGGAACAGGACTGCTGGCTGACACTGCTGTCCTGCCTCATTCCGCCTCACACCCACCTCCCAGGAGACAGAGACTTTCCTGCTGCTTGAAAGACGGTGGCCTGGAGCAGTCACCTCGGAAGACCCAGGACCAGTGCCTTCCCACAGGGAGATGCAGAAAAAAATCCCTGGGCCACTTGCCCCCCACACGGCCCTCACTTCCCTGTGTCCCTAAATCATGGCCTGCCCCAGAACACCCTGACACGGGCAGGCACGCTCCACCTCAGAGGAGCCCTGACATCTTAACATGCATGCCCTTCCCCAAAACTGACACCCCAGAAGGGAACGGCGCAGTGGAGAATATGTGGCCCAAATGAGGGGGCTGGGACAAACCATTTGCTGGACCTCACCGTCACCTGACACAGGACACTAGCAAAGGACAGTCCTCTGAGACATCTTGGAGGAAATGACCCCTTGGCAGAACTGACAGCTACCTCAGAAGCAAGGGCCACCACCCTGGGACAGAACCGCCTCTCCTGAAATAGGTCACTAAGCTGGCAGGAGGCCTGGCCTCTAGCTCCAGGTCAGGGCCCACGGAGTCAGGATGAGCAGGCCCTGCCTGCGCAGGCTCCAGGCAGCCTCCTCCCCGACTCCATCTTCTGTCCACTGCTACCAGGATCCAAAATCAGAAGGGCAATGTCCAGCAGGATGGAGGTCACAGGACCTGAGTGGCTCACACCTACCTGTTTCCTGAGCAGCAGCAGCAGCCCACTCTAAGGCAGGCCAGCGGCTATGCATGTGGCTGGCCCTTCCACAGGAAGCCAGACCTAATGAGGAAGCACATCTTGGGGCCCCTGGAGCTCTCCCTCGGCTCAGTTCTCCCTTCAGGGCAACGGGTACACCAGGCAGTGCCTGCAGGGTCTGTGGACAGGGCCCCCAGCTGCCACAGGCAGTGGGAGCCACCCAGGGAGGCAAGTCCCCCAGTCCCTCACCTCCATGACAGCAGGCCAGGATGAGCTCAGGTGCACCAGCACCGGCACAAGGAGCCTGACCTGGGCCAGGAAGTTTCCAGGAGTGTGGGCCTGGGCCAGTGTCCCCCAGTTCAAGGAGACCTGCTGTTCCCTCGGAAGATCCAGGACCAGTCCCTTCCCTGTCTACATCTGCATGCCTCCATGGATTCCCAAGAAGCGAGACCAGAGAGACCTCCAATCTAGAGAGGCAGAAAAGCAAGGGGACTGAAACTTGGGGCTGGGATTTGAGCGCTCAGGCTGCCGAGGATTCTGCTCTCCTGTCGGAACATAAGGGTCAAGGATCCAGTCTGGAAAATGGCTTGTTGCATGAGGTATCAGCAGGGGTGGCGGGCACTCAAGTCTGGCCTCTGACACAAGTGCATGTCCAGCCCCGCGTCCACCCAGCCCAGGCCAGCTCCGCGCCAGCCCCAGACCGGACTGCCAGCATAGAACGCTGGTGCCATCTACCGAGGGCCAGCGGCGCGCTGGCGGGTGCCACTGCCACCCAGCCTTGCGGGGCCAGAGACGGGAACAGCAGCTTCGGCTTAAGCCGGAGGTTACTCGGCAGCGCGAGAGGCATCGAGGACTCAGCACGCCCGCACCCCGCGCTTCATCTGAATCCCGCGATCCGCGCGAGAATCCCGATGCGCGCGGGTACACGGGTTCCGCGCAGGGGCGGACTGGGAAAGCTCGCGCCGCCGGCCGCTCCGGCCCCGCAGTGGCGCTCGCCGAGCTTCAGCAGAGCGCGGCAGCGGGGCGGCGGCGGAACGTGCTGGAAGCCGAGTTGGGCGCAGGGGTCGCCACCAGCCGCGAGCGGCTAGGAGCGCGGAGGACGATGCCCGAGGAAACTGTGTGCAGCCCGAGGACAATTACCTTCTTTCAGGGAACTGCGCGTGGATCACCAGGACGAGGAAGCAGCAGAGCGCGGCCCCTGCGAGTGCCCAGAGCGCCTTCAGGAGCTGCATCGCGGAGTGCCAACTCGGCCGACGCCCCCGAAGTCGCGCAGCGAAGGTCCAGGCGCTGCATCAGCGCCCCGCCAGGTGCAGCCGCCGCGGCCGCTCGGCTCGCGCCCTCCATCCGCCTCCAACGCCGCGCTCCGCCGCGACTGGAGGCGCCACTCGGGGAGGCGATTTGTGTCTTTTTGGGCAGGGGGGAGGGGAGCGGGCGCGGGGGGAGGGCGCCAGGGAGGGGGCGGGCGGGGGGGGGAAGGTTAGCGGAAAGTCTCGGGCCGCGGCGGCCGCAGCTCCGGCCACTCGGCCACCATCGCGGGCTGCGGGGCGCCGGGGGCCCGAGCGCGGGGGAGCGGCCGCCGCGGCCCCATGAATCAGCCCCGCCGCCGCCCCCGGAGCCGCGCCGCCAGCAGGGCCCGGACGGCGGCCCGCGGATTGCGCAACGGCCGGGCGGCGCGGGGTGGGGGGGTCCGGCGCGGCCCCGGCCGGGCCCTCCTCGCCTGTCGCCCCCCGCTCGTTGCTCGGCGTCGCCCTTCTCCTCCTCCTCCTCCTCTTCCTTTTTCTCCTCCTCCTCCTCCTCCTCCTCCTCCGCCGCCGCCGCCGCCGCCTCTGCCGCTGGCCGCTCTCTCTCCGGCCCGGGGCTCAAGGGGCCCCGCGCCGCCGCCACCACCGCCGCCGCGGCGGGGCCAGGCTCGGGCCGGGGATGTGCGCCGAGCGCGGGGCTGCCGCACCATCGCCGATTCCGGGGCCCGCTCTGCCGGCCCGAGCCCGCCGCGATCGAACTTGCGCGGCCCGGGGCTGCTGCGCGAGTCCCCCCCGGACGGTGCTGGCCTCCGCACTCCCCGGAGCCCGCGCCTCCGCCGCTGCGGCCGGGACGAGGTCGGGGCCTGGCGCGTCCGCGGCTGCCCGCGCTGGCTGGAGCTGCCGGTGGCGGTGCCGGTGGTGGCTGCGCCGACAGGTGGGGCCGGCGACGCTGCGCGCTTCACCGCCTGCGGGACGCCGCTGCTCCGGCCCGGTGGCGCGCGCCCGCCGCTCGGCTCGGCGCCGGCCCCTTTTGGGGAGGCGGCGGGAGGGGAGCGCCGCGCAGGTCTCCGCTAGCACAGGCGGCTGGGGCCGCGGAGGGGAACCCCGGGGACCCGGTCGTCTTGCAGCGCCCCCGCCTGGCCCGCCAGCGGGTCAGGTGGGGCTAGTCCAGCGGAAAACTGCGGGTCGGGCTCCACCTAGGTGTACAGGAGCCTCACTGCAGAGCTAGCCGCGGCCGGCGCTGGGAGTGAAGGACCAAAGGCCTGAAGTGGTGCCAGCCCCCCTCGCACCCCACTGCTCAGCGAGAGACAGTGGAACCCAGGCCCAGGCTCGGCAACTGCCCGGAACTGTTCTGCAGCTGGACCCTCTCAGAGAAGGCTGCTCTTGGGGGAGGTGGTTCCACGGGTTTTGAAAATGGCACATCTTCCTGAAAACACACACACACACACACACACACACACACACACACACACACAGAGTCGCTCCAGGATGATGCTGTGTGTGCCAGCCTCCACACAGCTGCCCTGTTTCTCAGGGCATGTAGCACAGGTCCCCTCCAGAGGAACTCAGCAGGTACCTCCCATGCTGCCTCCATCCTCCCCTTCCTGTCCTGTCCAGAACCCAGCACCCACAAAGGTAAGGTAAGCCTCAAGGCTGTCTTGCCTGAATTGAACTTCAGGAGCCCAGCAAGAGCTGTGGGCGGCAATCAGCGCTCCAGCTCCTGGCTGGCTGGGCTGGCCTGCATGGAGGGGTCAAGAAGGAGCCTCAGCCCACCTGCTTCATGAAGGCTGTTTCTGCTGTGCATTAAGTATCTATGTACCCAGAAGAGAAAGAGGCCGGGCATGAAGGGCTCTTAGAGGTCAGCTAGAGCAAGTCCCTCAGTGCCCATTTGGGGAAACTGAGGCCTGTAGATGCTTGGCAGCTGGCACTAGTCAACCAGTAAGTGAAGGGCAGAGCCATGCTTGATGTGTCTGCCTGGCCCAAGTCCCTGGTCAGAAGAGAGACAAGCAACGCCTCACCTCTGCCTGCATCACCCCTCCCCTGTCCCTGAAGATGGCCAGGAGAGAGGAGTGCCAGAGTCCTTCGACCCGGAGAGGTGGTCCCAGATGACAGCAGCCAGGCAACCCTGGGCCTGCCTCAGAGGGACTAAATCTTGTCTCCCTCAAGCAGTCCCTGGAAAAGCCCCACCTCCGTAGACACCCACTGTGCCCTCTCCTCACCCGGAGACACTTTCCAGTGTGTCTCCCTCTCTGGCGGAGTCGCACACCCTGCCCCGCCCAGCCCGCAGAGCCTGACCTCTGCCAAGGTCACTGGCCTGCACACCGACCTGGAGCAGAGTCCTCCGCCTCAGTGGGCTCAGGGTCTTCTAGGTGTTCCTCACACACACCCCAGCAGGACCCCAGAGGGACCTCAATCAAGAAACAAGGCCACCTCTGACATGGGTTGTGTCCCCAATCAGGCGCATATTATTTGAAATCTTGAAGATTGAACACTATCTTAAAATTCACTAAAGGAACTTTAAAAAGAACTGTTTGGAGGATCCGACTGTAAAGAGGATTGAGAGAAGAAAGGAAAATAAAGTTGTAAAGAGAGGATAGCCTGCTCACTTTCCTCAGGTGGGACTTGGGTGCCCAGGGTGGCTGAGGTCTCCTGTTAGGAAAAGCACACGGCTCAGCTGGTTCCCTCGAAGGAGAGCACAGGTGGGAAGGGCAAAGCTCCACCAGGAAGAGCTGGTCGGCTGTGCAGACCATGGAGGCCCCTACCCCTGGACACTCAGCTCTGGATGGCAGCAGGTGAAACTCACACAGGCCTCAGGAGGAGACCCGTTGGAAATGACAGCACTACCATGAACTGGCAGGTCAGAGAGGGCAAGGGGAGCTGAGCTCCATGCTGCACAAAAGGGAAGACCACCGGGAGGATGCCCACATGCTCCAGGACAGACTGGGAGTGAAAGAGAGCCCAGTCCCAGGGGTAGAGGTGGACGGGCCAGCAGGCAGCAGGAGGCATCTGGCTAGTGCTGTGTCCCCAAAGCTGCTGGCAGCTGTGCTCCCACCCACTTAAGGACAAGTCCAGCTGAGGCCAGAGGCAGAAGCTATTAAGGAGAGGGCCCTCAGCCAGACAGGGTCCCCACAATGCCTGAAGCCTGGGAGCCTGCAGGGCAGGGTACATTTCATTCAGTGTCTCTGGGGGGACCTGACATCGCCTCATTACGCACACAGGCAGGGACATTGGCACAACAGGTTAGCTGCTGCCTCCTTGACTGTCACCAACAAGGCACAGGTGTCTCATATCACGTGGCCACTCTCAGAAACACCGGACTGCAGGTGGGCTGTGCTCACCACTGGGCTTTTATCCAGGATCCCAGCCCCAGTGAGAAGCCAGAGCCTGAGAGGAGGCGAGGAACTCCACGGCCAACGGAATGAGCAGGACTGGCCAATCCCAAGGTGGCAGGTTCCCCCACCATGAAATGCACAAGCGCTTGCCCCTGTGGAGATGCCCATCTGGCTCTGTTACCACTTCTAGGATGTCACCTGTCCACATGCCCCATCAGCTGTCCTGGGCAAATAAGAAGCACCCTGGGATACCCAGGGCATGGTTCACCACAGTGACCTGCTACACCAGACCTCCACTTTCTCTCCCACCCAGACAGGACTGGCAGGCAGGATCCCAGGAACCTGCAGAGAGCCCAGGTGTAAAAGAGAAGGCTCAGGATGCATCCACACGGCACTCCTGGAGGACAAAAGTAACTCGGGGGAAAGCAACCTCCATAAGTCTAAATAGCATCATTCTCCAAAGAGAGAGAATGTGGTGCCCGTCCGAGAAAAGCGGGCGCTGATGACCAAGTGGAAAGCCAGGGAAGCCGGACCCTTGGAGATGGACACGATATTAAGTGATGAGAGATGCACCAAAGAGTAATGAGTGGGCAGAGGAGAAGATGAGGAAAAGGCAGAAATGTCTCCCACAGTGGAGACTTGTGGAAAGGAAAGGCAGAGGAAAACGAGTCGTGGAGGGCACCCCGGGCACCCCAGGCTCCACTTCCCCTGGGTGCAAAGTCTCAGGGGGGAAGGGTGCAGAGAGGAGCTCACCAGAGGCTTGGCACACACCTCCGGCAGCATGGGCTCGCTGCATTCCAAACAGACCTCACGGCAGACCCAGACCAAGAAGGATAAGGCACTCTGGAAACCTTGCCGGACACAAGGACACCAGCAGCCAATCCACTGTCCCACAGCCAGAAATCAAGGGCTTTCCTTGGGGCCTGTCTCCAGCTCTGATGGGGAAGACAGGCCCCAGGGCACCAGCCAGTCTCAGTGGACACACCACCCAAGGTGTGCCACACCCCTTGCCATCACGCCTGCAGGGACAGCTGACCTGGTGGCCACTCCTGCAGATAAATGGGTCCAGAGACTGGGCATGGCAACATGGAGTGAGGGGAGGCCAGCTGATTTGAGTTGGGGAAGCGCAGGGCATAAAGAATCTGCACGAAGCCGTGCAAGGCCCCGCGACGCAGAAGACTCTCCTCCAACCAGCCAAAGCTTTACAATAAAACATTACATCTCTTTCTCCATAATTCTAGCCACAAATCTTCTTTCTGTGGTAAACAACATTTATGAGATAGTATTGTAAATGCCATTCGTTTCTATTCAAGTTTTAAAATCAACATGTCGACAAAGCTCAGAAAATTCGTGTGCACATACACACACACACGCGCGCGCGCGCGCACGCGCCCCTCGCACAAGAGCGCTCCCTCTCTCCCTCTCTGTGTGTGAATGTATTTGAATCCATACACATGTGCACACACACGTGTGCATGACTGAACGGAGGAAGAGAATGCTCAGGCCAAGGGAATGTCCAGGCCCGAGTCTGCCCACTTGTTCAGAATGGGAAGCCCCTCTGCAGGACCTGACCAGAGCCGATGGATCACACAGGAGAAATCTAAGTGTGCACTGACTGCCATCATGTTTATTACAAATAAAGAAATCAAAACCACAGTGACAAAAGTCAGAAGAGGGTATGAAGCATTTTTCCCTCCGGAAAGGCCATGGTACGGGGAGAGCGGGGCAGAGGCTTTTCTTTTAGTTTGAGGCTTCATTGTTATTTGCCTCTGTTCTGCTGGGGACAGAGGTGACAAACCTAGAATCTTCACGATGGTGTCCACAAAGTGTCACACCCACACAATGTCAAACTGCATTCGGAACAAGGATGCTGTATGTGTCAGCAAAACTGAAGCCAGCCACTGCGCTGTGTGAGAGGTGTGAACACACACTGTCAACCCAAGGCCACCTGCTGGGGTGGCAGAGGCGCCCTGGCCAACGGGTGAGTCAGGCCAAGTGCAGGGACATCGCTGTGGAGCCTGGGGTGGGCACGGGGAGGCCAGGGATCACCAGAGGGTGTGTGGAGCACAAGCAGAGCTCTAAGGTCCAGAGGGGCTGGTCTGCCAGTGCCCACGGCGTGGGCCGTGGTTGCTGCACCAACTCCTCCTTCTTGGAGGCCTCCATGTTCATGACCTGACAACTTATCCCTGAGGCCACGGAGCAGAAAGGCTCCCCTGCAGACCAAGCCCTGCGGCCACACGGTTGGTTGAGCCAACATCTAGCATGGAGCAAGGAAGCAGAGCTGGGCAGCTCACCAAGGCAGGCGGGGGCGGTCATTCTCAGGGTGCCCACCCTTGCCATGCCCCATAACCTGGCCCCACACAGGTGCCCCAGCTGCAGGTGGGAGCTGCCAGCAAAACGCCCTGAGCTCTCAGGGACCACCAGGCAGCTGCTCCGGGCCCCCTGCTGGCAGTGAGACACAAGTCCAGGTTCCCGTGGGGAGGGGCCTCCTTGAGGATCTGAAGCTCATTCCGGCAAGGTCTGCCGAAGGCCTGGCCTTGGGGAGGGGAGGAGTCGGGGCTGGAAGGAGGGAGCCCATTCCTGAGGTGTGGAGGGAGGGAGAAGCAGGCTGCGGGCAGGCTGTGGTGGGGTCTGGTTCCAGGAAGGTGGGGTGAAGCGTTTGAGGGTCACCTGTGGCCGAGGGAAGGAGGCAGTGGCGTGTCGGCAGAGGACAGCTGAGACCTGGGGCATGTGGGAGCTCCTCGTGGGCAGGGTCTGAAGGCAAAGGCCAGGCAGAGAGCAGGGGACAAAGGTGGCAGAGAGAAGGGGTGTGGGCTGGCCCTGGTGGGTGCCAGTGCCTACAGCCAAGGAGGAAGACAAAAGCCAGGGAGGGGGAGGGTGGGGGAGGGAGGGGGAGGGAGGGCGGCCTCGCAGGCAGCAGGTGGAATTCAAGAGAAACAGACCCTGCCCAGAGCTGGGCAGGCACCAGCAGCCATGGGGACAGCACGCCCCACCTGTGGATGGACTGGCTGGGCCAGCTCAGTCACCCCTAAGTGTGGACTGGAGCCCCTCCTGCAGCTCAGGTCCAGCGTGGACAAAGGGCCATGGAGCACCTGGAACCCCAGAGGGGCAACCTGTGTGACTCGAGGAGCTGGACGGCACCCACCTGGCCCAGCCGGACTGTGCAGGGAGACACCAGCTGCCCCAGGGCAGTGCTGCTCAAAGGCCACACTGGGCACTGGGACCCCAGTGGCCTCAGGTGGTGCCTCCCCACGAGGCACAGGAGGCTGAGCTGAAAATTCAGGGTGCAGAAGTTTGGGAGTGGACAGAGACGCACAGTCCCGCCTGGGCTGGCCAGGGGAGGGTCCCACAGACCTGAGGTGTGGATCCACGGCTCTTTCTGCAAAGCTGGAGCTGGCTCCTGCAGCAGTGCCCTGCAGAGGGATGTTCGCTCAAGGCCTCTGAGCCAGCTGGAGGGCTGGGCCTATCGACCACCTGGCCGCTGCTGCCCTGCACACACCGTGCCTGCACTTGGGCACATGCACATCACACAGGCAAGCACGCATGGACGCCAGGACACACAGACCCCTTATCCCCTGCCCCAGTTCCCACAGGCTCCAGCATGCCCTGGCCCAAAGGTCTGGGGTCCCTTCACTGTCCCCTACCCCGACAGCTTCCCTGCAACCAGGTCCTCAGTGGCACAGGAATAATTCCATCTGACTTGGGTGACATGGAGCCCTCCAGGCACAGTCCATGCAGTCCCCAGAGCAGCTCACCCCCTGGATCTGCGCATCCAAAGTTATGAGGGCACTGGGAGAGGAGGTGCTAAGCTGGGCCACCAGAAAAGAAAGAAAGGCCCGGGGCCGAGCAGGGCATCCTCAAGCTGCTTGACCCTGAAGCCCGGTCAAGGGGACCACTGAGGACACAGGACAGGCAGCTTCCGTCAGCTCCACAGACCCATGCTGCTTAGCACAAGGAAGCCACAGAAGTGTCCTCACTACAGGTATCAGGACATGTGTGAGGGCACAAGTGCATGTTATGTGCAGGTACGTGTATGCAGGTACACAGAAGTGTGTGCACATACACATATATGTGTGTGCATGCATGCAGGTGGCATGTGTATGGCTGTATCTTGCATGCACACAAGTGTATATATGAATGTGTATGCCTCTGTACATAGGTGTGTGGCCATGCATGTCTCTATGTGCACACATGTGTATTTATAAGTTGTGTATGTGTGCACACATGCGAATATGTGTGTGTATAAGTTCATGTGCTTCTGTTTATGTTCTCATGTGTATAAGCATATGCACGTCAATTTGCACATGTGTTCATGTGTATAGGTGTGTGGTCGTGTGTGTGCATGCATGTGAGTATGTGTATAGGAACTTGCATGGACATGTCTGTGTGTGCAGGCCTGCTGGGCACGGGGGCACACACCTGTCATCCCAGCAGCTCCAGAGGCTGAGGCAGGAGGATCGCAACTTCAAAGCCAGCCTCAGCAACAGCGAGGCACTAAGCAACTCAGTGAGACCCTGTCTCTAAATGCTTGTGGGCTTTGTGTCTGGTGTGCATGTGGGCTAAGTGCGTGTGGGCTTTGTGTCTGGTGTGCATGTTCATGTGTGTACACGTGCACTATCACATGCTTGGGTGCATATATGCCCATGTCTAGTCCCATGCACACAGTATCTCTGTGTCCTGTGTTTGAGTAGGAAAGTGTGTGTGTGTGTGTGTGTGTGAGCATCTCTGTGTGCAAGTGTCTCTGTGTGTGTCGACATGTGTGTCCCACCTCTGGAAAGTCATGTAGGAGATGTTTCAAAGACATTTCCCAGGAGACCAAGGCCTTTCCTGCAGCCTGGAGTTTCAAAGATGGACTTGTCAATATCATTGGAATACAGTGTTCCTTGGAAACCCTGGGCTGGTACGTGGACACACACACGTGCCACCTGAGGTGTTTTCATGGACCACCCCGATGCTCACTCCACCTTTCCCCTGGGGACAGCTGGTGCACAGGGCATGGTGGACTTGACACGCATGGTCCGCTGCATAGTGTCTGCGCTGTACCCAGTGCCGGGACGAGTCTGTGGACCCTCTTGCCCAAGACCTCCTCTGGGTACTGCAGCAGTCCTGGTGGCCACTGTGGGCCTGGAATAGGGAAGCCTGGTGGTCACCAGGGCAGCTGGAGCTCATGGGCCAGGACACCAGGCCTCCACCTCTGTGAGCCAGGCTGAGTCCCTTAGTCCCGAGATTGTGGCCCCATATGTGTCACCCATAAAGGGTGACAGCAGTACTAGAGCCAAGGCTGGAGAAGAGCCACGGAGGACAAAGGGGGGCTCCGCCCTCCCCACTGGGCCCGGGTCACCTCAGGCTGCAGCACACCCCAACCTGGCTTTCTGGGGCGATGAGGGGATGGAACTCATCCTTGTAGTTTAAATTTTATTTCAAGAACATGAGATAGTGCAGCCGCTGGGAGAAGCGGTGGCCCGGCTCTCCCACCCCAGCTCTGTGTCCAGGGGAAGCGAAACCAGCCTTGCAAAGAGAGAGCTTGCACGCGGTTCACGGGTAGGACAGCCGCGACGTGGACACGCCGGGGTGCCGTCGATGAGAGGATCCATGAAGAAAATGCAGCGTGCGTCTACCACAGGCACGATTTGTCCTTTAAAGAGGGTGAAGCCCTGGTTCCTGGGATGAGCCCAGAGGGTGCTGTGTTAGGTGACGCCAGCCAGGCACAGAGGGACTCGGCAGTTCACATCTGAGGGTGCAGCACAACAGGTGGAGCCGCAGAAGTAGCTGGAATCTCCCCAGAGGGTGGGGAGGGAGGGGCGGGAGGGCAGAGGGGTAGTGGGAGACGGGAAGGAGGAGCTCGAGTGTGCCTGGAGCGTGAGGACGGGAGCAGGAGTGCGCCGCCTCTTTCCAAATCGCAGGAAGGGAGGGTCCAGAATGCCCTCGCCACCAAGCACTGATAAACACTGAGGTGACGGATATGCCAATTACTCCACGCGAGGGCTGCAGAGCCCACGGCACGGAAACATCACACGCACCACAGTGTGCACAGGTATTGTGTGTCAATCAAAACTCAAATAACAGTTTTTTAAAAAGATTGGAGGGAGTCTCCCAGCTGGGCAAAGCTTTAGGAAGTCAGTGTTTTGTTTTTATTTATTTTTGCTATCAAAAGGCAGCATGACTTCACTCTAAATGAACTATTTCTGAAGAGCTGGTGTGGGGCTCATTTTTGCACCCCTAGTCAGAAAGGCCAGAGCCAGGCTTAGAAACTAAGTGGCAGCAGGACAGCAGAGGTCAAGATGTGCAGGCCTGCTGGGCACGGGGGCACACACCTGTCATCCCAGCAGCTCCAGAGGCTGAGGCAGGAGGATCGCAACTTCAAAGCCAGCCTCAGCAACAGCGAGGCACTAAGCAACTCAGTGAGACCCTGTCTCTAAATAAAATGCAAAATAGGCTGAGAACATGGCTCAGGGGTTGAGGGACCCTGAGTTCAATCCCTAGTACCAAAAAGAAAGATGTGCAGGTCCCTGAGCCCATCAACAGGCAACGACAGCGCAGCCGCCGGCCAGTGTCTGGCTCCCACACACTTTGCTTCTGTGGCCCCCGGTGGATACTCAGAAGATAGAGGCATGACCTGGGAGCGCCTGGCTTCGCACGGTCCACCTCTGGGACGGCACCACCTCAGCTGCTGCCCACGGCCACGGCTGCTCCTCTGGGCCAGGCCTCTATCACTCTGGGTTGCACTGGAACCCACCCAAGCCTTTGCTCATTCCCAAGCCCGTCCATCACCCTGCACAGGTGACACTCAGCCAGGGTCACCTCACAAACCCCAGAGCCACAGCTACCCATGTCCCCACCCCAAGAGAACATACTGCTGTGCCCACAGGGCCTTGCCCAGAGGACGAGGTCGACAGCAGGCAGAACCAAATGAATGGGGCCAGGACAAGGCAGCTGGGGGGACGTCGCAGAGGGGCCCCAAGGCCTTTCTCCCTCAGGGCTGCCCGCTCTTCTCTGCCAGGCTCTGCCAGCCTCCGCCCAAGCCCTGGCCAACCCACAGCATCTGCAGCGGCTCTTATCTCTGACCCGTGACCACAACGGCCTCTCTCTCCTTCTTGAAATCCTTATCTGTTCTCTGCACACATTAGCTCACACTTCGGCTGGACTTAATAGACGCCATTTGCTCAGAGTGGGAACTGTCTTTTTAAAGCTCTCTAATGAGGCTGCAGGGAGGCCGCGTGGCCAGTGGAGGGCACTTGGTGGCCCCTGGTCCTCAGAGTGGAGGCACACATGGGGCCTCCTTTCAATGCCAGAGGACCTGAGGACCAGAGCATAGGACTGGGGCCGCTCGCCCCAAGTCAGGGCTCAGACGTTCTTCAACAAAGATTTTGATTTTACTTTGGATTAAAAACAATTATCTCCTGTTCCAGTACCCTTGAGGAAATGTAATCAAACTGAAGGTGTTCAGACCCTGGATCTGGAAACTTCAAGCCCCAGAGTAGTCCCCAAGCACTGCTTGCTCATGTGACGAAACGTCCTGCCCACAATGACTGCCAACCCTGGGGACAACTCCACAGGACGGCACACCACACGGAGGAGGAACAGAAAGAACGCGGCCCACTCGGATCAGCATGAGCCGGTTGCCAGCTGCAGAGCCCTGGGCTGCGTGACCTAGCGCTGAACGTGGGCAGGGACGGAGGGGAGCAGGAGGCCATCGGGGCCCAGCCCGCCTCATGCTCACGTGCCTCCTGCGGTCTTCTGCTCACAGCAGTCTTCTGGGACAAAGAGCCCCTCACCCCCGAGCAACTGAGCCCCAAGGAGCTGGGTGACCTACTGACAGCCACCCAAGGAGAGACTGGGCCAGACCCGGGTCTCCCAGAGCCGAAGGTGCCACCTCTCTGAAGAGTTCAGAACTGTCACAGGCCCTTTCACGTCTCCACCCATCCATCATCCACCCATCCATCCACCTCCCGTCCATCCACCCCATCCATCCATCCATCACCAGTCTGTCCATTCATCCACTCATCTACCAATCCATCCATCCATCCGCCCATCATCCTTGTCCAACCACCCCCATTCATTCATCCACCAGTCCATCTATTCATCCATCTGTCCATCCACCACCATCCCATCCATCCCCCTCTCCATTCATTCAATCCACTTATTCCTCCGTGATCCATTGCCAACCCCCCGCATTGCCCCTGACTTTATCAGGAGAGAACAGAACACAGACCTGCCAGACTGAGCTCACCACCTGGGGAGGTAGACTACGCCCAGGGAAATTTCTGCCCCCGGCAGGCTCTGTGATTTGGGGCAACATGTGGGCTCCCGAGGCCTGAGCGCAGGGTGAGGTTAGGTGAGGCCCCTCAAATCATCTGAGGCAGGGCAGAGCTTCCCCAGGGCTTCCCCCGAGGGTAACGCTGATTCTGCCCCACACTGCCCGAGCCAGCCTGGTGCAGCTGGGCAGAGCTGGGAAGGGCTCAAGATGGGGGCGCTTGTTTCCTCCTGTGTTTCAATGTTGCAGGGAACTCCTGAGGGTGGAGAGCAGCAGCACGCACCACTGCGCTGTCCTCTTGGGCAGCTGACACTGCGAACAGGCACCTGGGCCTGGAGGGCCACTGCCATCCTCCTGCAGGTGGCAGGGAGGGAGGAATGCTGCGTGGAGTGCTCCCAGCTGCACTCCTAGCAAGAAGACCCAGGCAGGCGCCAGGCAGAGCCCCAGGTGATGGGGACCAGCCTTCCACACTGCTCTTCCTCCCTAGGCCGACACGCCCCTCTCCACCAGCATCCCTCCCCGGGACCAACGCACACGTCCTCTCAGGCTACGGCCTACTTGCAGCCCTGTGCCCATCCCCCACCCCTCTACCTCTGGGCAGCCCAAGCCTGAGCCCGTGTCCTGCGTGCCCTGGAACTTGCTCCTGCTCCTGAAGGGACCCCCCCCAGAAGCCCCTCCCCCTGCACTGCTGTAGCTCCCACCCAAGGACCAAAAGGCGGTGGCAGAGGGAGCCCAGCCGTTTGGTGCTGTGCATCCCGTGCCCTTGGACAGCCTCTGAGCTTGTTCCTCGGTGTGTCTTGGGCAGGTGTGGCTGTGGACACCTGCAAGGCTGTGGCGCAGGAGGGGACGCCCTGACTGCTGTCCACCTGCCATGGTGATTGCCAGTTGCACCTTTCCTGAAAGGTGGCCCAAGCCCCAGGACATCCCCTGTCCCCCCGGCCCAGGACATCGATCTGCACTCCAACAAGAGAGCCAGCACTCACGTGGCCAGGCCTGGAGACTTCCCAGCTCTGTCCACTGGCTCTGACGTCCTGGACTTCCACGCCCCATACCTGGGCAGCTCTCAACCAAAGTGGGGCTGACCACACTCCACTCCTTCAACTCAGATAGGGTGACCCCAGGCCCATATTGGCACCTCTCCCCAGTGAGCTGACCACATGGATGGACAGTGACCAGACCACACGTGACAACAGAGCTCCCACTCACCGCCTCTGCCCCTCTCAGGAAGAGCAGTGAGCACTTGGGCACTGGCTGCCTATTCCATCCCTCATCTTTGTTCCCAGGTACAATTTAGGACCCAGCAAATAAAGCCAAATGGGATCCCCGACCAGTTACACGGGTCGCCCCAGGCAGGCAGCCATCGCCTTCCTCGTCCCAGGACCAAGAGGGCTCCCCTGCCCACCCCGTCCAGCTCTGAGCAGAGAAAGCATTGGCTGAGTGGCGTGCACTTCCACCACAGGGTGCAGCCCGGATGCCCACAGTGACACCTGCCCTCCACAACTGCCACCCTCCCGGGTGCACCTCTGGCTCCCCAGGTTCACCACAGCACACTGCTCCTGGTCCCTGGGTCTGCTGTCGACGCACACTCTGTAGGGGGAAGAGCTGCCCCTTCCCAGCATGGACAGCTTCAGGTGTGAGCCAGGACAGAGGCATCGGGGTCCCGCGTGCCCAAGGCCCCACTTAGGAGCCTGCCTTGGTTCTGAGGAGGGCTGGGCCCCGTGGGCTCTGAGGGACAGCCCTTACCTAGAGCAGGGCACGGCCACCTGACCTCTCTCCCCTGGGCTCTTGCCCGACCGCCTGGACCTCAATGTAAGAAGCCGGGGTCCTCCCAGGATCCAGTGCTCCTGCTACCTGACCGGCTCAGGCAGTTGGAGGCATGACAAAATGCCCCTCAGAGGAAGATGGCCACTCCTGCCGTCCCCTGGGTGTGGGAAAAGTCCATGGTGCTGCTCAGCAACCACCCTGTGCCCCCTCCCCATTTTCCAGAAAGGGCCTGGGACAAGGAGGTAGGAATGGGTACAGCAGCAAGGGGGTAGTGGGCATAGCAATGGCTGACACCCTGAGTCCACCATGTGCCAGGAGCAGGCTCAGGGCGTGGCCCACACACTCTAGTCCACCCTGCAGCCCTGGGATGTAGTTACTCTCTTCACCTCAACCAAAGAAACCGAGGCACAGAGCACTAGGGGCGCCCAGAGTTGAGCCACCGCTCTCGGTTCCCTCCCAGGCCACAGCAATGGGTGGAAGTGGTTTAGACCTTGGGTCACCTCTTTGAGATTGTGCGTGGCCCGGCTCGGCCGGCCCCGGGCAGCGATGCTGAGCTCCATGAACATTCACTTCCAAACAAGGTCAAGGCTCAAGTCCGCTCCACACCTCCAACCAGAGCATCAGAAATGGCTTATTGATTTTAAAGTCCGTGGGGGAGCTTTGTTTGCGAGACTAGTTCATTACCGCCCGCTGGCGTCTGGAAATTTCTAACGGGGATCCGGGTTTGCAGTGTTGCAATCACACCTCAGTCACAGCGGATGTCAATCACCTCAGCCCTGCGAACCTGGAGCCACCGTGGGGAGGAGACAGCGCGTGGGGAAAGTCCTGGAACCGCGAAGCGCCTGGCTCTGCAAGGCAACGACACCAGAGGAGCCCGGGCTGCGGCCAGTGTTGGGGACACCCGACCAACCTGCCAACTGGGAGCCAGCAGCCCCGCGCAAGTGTGGGACAGCCTCCTCACTTCAGAGTCCCCCTGGAATGTCACAACCTGCAAAGGGACCAGGGAGAATGGGGTGAGCAGGCTCCTCAGCCCAGGGAGGGCACGGGCATGGCTCTGGGAAGTCGGACCCCTGGCAAGTTACGCTCCTGTCTTTGAAGCAGGAAGGGTCCTCCTGGGGCCTGGGAAGGACGCGCTGGACAGACACCGGCAAACACCCCATGGAGCCAGAACACCGAGTGGATCCCCCAGTGGGACTCTGTTAGCCAGCTGTCCCTCTGCAGCAGGTGGCCTAGTTGGCCTCCCTGACGAGACACCCAGGTGAGGCGTTCCGTCCCAAGACACAGGGCAGCAGGGCGGCGTGGGGCACTGTCCCTCCGACAGGCCCTCCCTGATGCTCCAGCTGGACCATGCCTCCACCTTGCACACGTTACCACAACACCAGGACCCGCTGCCCAAGCTGCCCAGGACGGCACAGCACAGGGCACAGCACAGGACCCTGCCCGCAGACCACCTGGGACCAGCTCACTGCCAGAAACCAGAAGCAAAGCAAAGACCCCTTTAAAAATAACAAGGATGTCCAGCCCAGCTGGGGTCTCAGGAAAGCACCTGTGTTCAGTGACCCACCTGGGCCACTGCTGCCTGAGCCAGCGCCCCTCGTTTGTCGGTGTACCCACCGGCTCTGGACTTCTGTGTGGTCTCCAGCCACCAGAGGCTGACAGGGAGGACACTGTATGGCTCGTTGGGGCCATGCCGAGGCCAGAGATCCCCTGTGTCCCTCAAGTAAGTGGGGGGGCCACAGGACCAGTGCTTGAGCCATCACGTCCCTAGCCCAGACGTGTGTGCCAGAGCAGGCCTCCTGCCGAGCCCCGAGGACAGCTGCCCACAGCGAGGAGGGGCCTTCTCTCCAGCACAGGGGGGGGCCTCACCCTAGCACAGCGGAGGACCCTGCCTGGTGGTGGGGCGGGGCGATGGGCTGCAGCAGCTCCACTCCTAGCAAGACCCAGCCAGGACCAGGCAGAGCCCCAGGTGATGGGGACCAGCCTTCCATACTGCTCTTCCTCCCTAGGCCGACATGCCCCACTCCACCAGCATCCCTCCTGGGGACCTCTCAGGCTCAGGCCTGCCTGCAGCCCTGTGCCCATCCCCCACCCCTCTAGGGCTCCCCTCTGTCTCAGCCCCGAGGCTCCACCCCCTGCTCCTCTCGGCCCCAGGTGCCCTCCCCTTATCTCCATGGAGAATCTCAAAGGTCCCTTGTCTCCCTGTTCTCCCAGACGGGTCACCACTCCATTGCCAAGACTCGTCACCCCAGAAGTGGCCGACTCTGAGTGACTGAAGGGGTGCAGACGGAAGCTCACCTCTATCCGTCTGCAGGCCTGTGGTTTAGAGCACGGATTCTGAGGGCCTCGGTCAGGAGGGGACTGCAGGGGCCACAGAGGACAGGGCTGCTTTCTGGCAGGGTCCTGGGTCAGAACTACCCTCCCCGTCTACCAGGCCCCTTCCCAAGACCCCTCCGTTGTCCAGCTTCCAAGGAGATGAGCTGAGTGTCGCCCAGCCAGTCAGCTCGGATGCCGAAGCCCGGGGTCCTGCAGGCTGGGTCCCACCACCTAGGCCCTGGGCAGTCGGGCTGTGGTGAGGCCCCTCGCCCCGAGTGGCACAGGGCCATCGTCTCACTGAGTCCTCACGTGCGGAGGGGAGACCTAGGAAACCAGCTCTCTCGGCTCCCCGTGGGGAGGGCACGAATCCCACCCTAGGGCCCCACCCCAGGTCCTAAATCACTTCCCAGACGTTCCACCTCCAAATATTTCCACTTCCAATATATGAATTGGGTGGGGACACAAAGGTGTCCATGGCACCTGCTCCCCGTGGGCCCTAGGAGCTGCCGCGGTGGGTGCCTGGTGAGTCTTTCTGGGGAACCAACCGTCCAGCCTCCCTGCATGCCCCCACCCTGATCTGCTTGGCTGGCTGGCGTGTGTCTCCTGACACCCCCTTGCTTGTCCCCCAGTGGCCTGCAGGGAAGATGCCGGGGACACGTTTCCTGGTTGGCGGCACAAGTAAGCAGATGCAGGAACAAAGTCATCTCCCAGAGAGCCGCCACCCCCGATGCCCCCCCAAGCTGGCAGCGGCGGGAGAGAGAGGGCCAGGCTCTGCGCAGACCCCAACTCTCCACCCGCTTCATTACCAGCTCCGAGGACATGTCCCTGTAAGTAATCTGCCGCTTGAAAATGCAGATGATGGCAAGCTCCAGGACCCCAAGAGGGGCGACGGCTATTAAAACACATTATGTCCGTTCCAGAGAGGGACACATTCAAAAACAAGATTTAATTTGTCTATGTATAAAACCCAGACTTTGAGAAACACCTAGGGCAGCAGCAAATGAGAGTGTGCCGAGGAGAAGCACGGGCCGATTTGCCGGCGCCCAGCAAATGGAACATAAGCTCGCATTACAATGCAGCCACAGAGCGAGGACACAGTAATGACTGTATTGGGATGTTGCGACTGTGGCCGGAATAAGAATGAACCGGCAAGGCCCAGCTCAGTCCGTCCAGGAGTCCCGTCACCTCCCGCCCCCAGGAGTCTGTGCGGATCCCTCTGAAGTGCAGAATCTGGCCCTGGTCAGCCTGCCCAGTGAGCACCAAGCCTGCTGGCCGAGGAAGGCTGGGGAAGGGGTGACCGTGGTGACTGTACTTCGGCCAGTCTGGAAGCAGCCCTGGTGCTCAGGTGACAGGTGGCCGTGTCCTGGTGACCCTGTGTGGCTGTGTCCTCGGGAGCCTGTGCTGGGCAGGCTGGGTGGAGCCCAGGAAGTGCGTCCACAGGGCGGCGCTCCCACTCAGCCTTCAGGGAGGACGCTGCCCTTCCCCTCACACCTCCGCCGGGCCACCTGCACTGGGCCACCTCCACGGAGCTCCGCAGCCTGGCTCAGACCCCACAGTGCTGTCCCGCAGCGCTGGAGGCTGGGCCTCCAAGGTCAAGGTGCAGAGATGCCTCCTCCTGAGGCCCCTCCTGGGCTTGCAGGCACCGCTTCCCCCAGGGCCCTCCCAGGGTCGCTCTCACATCCACGTCCTGATCTCCTCCTCCTACCAGGACAGCCGTCAGGTGGGGCCCGGGATCAGGGCTCACCTTGATGGCCTCCTGAGACTGAGCCACCCTGTGAAGAGCCCCCCTCCAGAGGCCGCCACGCGTGGAAGAGCTGAGACTCCGGCATGGATCTGGGAAACATGCCTGTCTGCCCCAACTGACCTCTGAAGTCCTTAGGCCCTGGATCTCTGGACCTGGGTACTTCCCCCGTCCCTACCCGTGGTGACCACACCAGGGAGGCAGATTCACCAGGAACAGCCCCCGGGGCTCAGCAGGGAGGAGTGCGAAGGGACTCCAGTCCACAGGCCTCAGGGCTCCCAGATCAGCCCCCCCAGGGCCCAGGCAGTGCCCAGGGAGATGAGTGGCCTCCCAGCAGGGCGTGACCAGTGAAGCTGAAGGCTCCCAAGTCCTGCTGACCTCCTGCTCCTGCAGAGCCCTCTCACCTCCACCAGGTGCCCCCTCGTTCCCCAGGATCCGACCCAAGATGGCCTGACCATACCAGGAGCTCATTCCTCAAGGTCAGGGCCACTGGAAGGAAGTGGGCCCCCAGGACCCATCCCCCCAGGTCCTGATGAGGGCTCAGGGAGGGTGTGTCCATGAAGGGCAGGCCTGCTGTCAATGAGACAAGCCCGAGTGCGGGGTGGCCAGCAGCCTGCTAAAACAGACAGGCCCACACCGGGGAGAGACTGGGAAGAGGCCCGGCCCGAACTCCAGCCCTGGCCGGCTCCCGATGCTCCAGAGTCAGCCTGCACAGTGGAGGTGGCGCTGGGCTCTGGGCTGGGACAGCTGAGTCAACAGCGTGGTGCAGACGCTGAGTTCCCGCCTCCATAGGCCCACCCCTCCAGGCGACCTGGGCAGGCAGGAGGGGAGAGCGCACAGTTCAAACTTGCACCAGAATCACACCCTGTGGCCCCAGGTTTCCGGCCAGGCAGAAAGGGCCTCCACATGGGTTTCCCACTGCAGAGACAGAAGACAGAGCCGGGGGTACTGGGCGTGGGAAGCACAGTCACCCTCACTGCAGAGCTGTAAGTGCTGCTGGCCAGGGCACCTGGACCTCACAGAAACCCCTGGGCCTGGGCACTGCTGCATGCCCGCCAGTGTCCTCCAGTACCCTCTGGCAAGTGCAGCCCCAGCCACCAGGTCCCCGGCCCTTCACCCCGTCATTCACTTGTCGTCATACTTTCCAGGGTGTGCTGGCTGCAGGGGTCATGGCACTCAGCGTGGGGACAAGGGTGTGCCTAGGGACAAGGCCCCAAGCTGGCCCCTCACACTACGCCCTTCAGGCCACCCTTCAGGCTACAGCAGGGCCAGAGCCTGTGGAATGACTGGTCCCAGGGTCCAGCAGGTCCTGGGCCCACACCTCCCCACCATACCTTCACCCCTCAGCAAAGACGTCACAGCAAGACCCGACCCCCCTCCACACTCACACCCTGGACATCTGCCAGATTTGCCACCTGCAGCTCCTGTCCTCCCAGGTGCAAGCGTGAGGTCAGGACCCTCTGGCCACATACCCTGACACCACAGACCAGCCATGTCCCCCAGCATGGCCACTGACCCAGCAAAAAGGTGACTACATGCAGGGTCCCCTTCAAGGAATCCAGCTGGCATCTGGCCAGGCACCTGGGGCTTGCTTATCTGATGCACATTGCCAGGGCCCAGGCCCCAGAGAAGGAAAAGCGCTTTCTGGGCACAGAACAAGATGAGGGGGGCTGGTGGGCAGCAGCAGGCTTAGGGCCTGGGCCAGACCCCTGCAAGACCCCTGCAGGCTGTGCAGGATAGCAGGGTCCCTGTAAGGGAGACACCCATGGCCCTGCCCCCCTGAGGCATCTGCAGTCCCCGCTCCTGTCTGATCCCTTCCCACCCAGGGTCTCGCTCTCTGCAGGAGCTGCAAGAAGGTGTGCTGCTGCTCTCAGCCCTGGTGGCACACCTGCCGGTGCTGGGCTGGCGGCCCGCGGCCCCTCCTGCCCGGCTGCTCTGGGGACCACCAGCTTCCCTCTGAACAAGGAAAGGTGTGCCAACGGGGGCCAGCCTGAGAAGCCTCTCCCGGGTGAATGCAGATGGCAGAGGCTGATTTAAATAAATCTATTAATTATCTGCAGCTTAGCATGCGTGTGTATGTGTGTATGCAGAAGCTCCTAAATAATGTAATTTCAGAAGCCTCAGCATCTATTACATTTAATTACTTCTCCCTGTGCTGTGTGGGATCGAGATGCAGTGATAACCACGCAGTCCCTGGAGCCCAGCGCACCCCAGAGAGGCTGCTCTGCGGGGAGGGGGCAGGGCGGGGAGCTCCTGGGCAGGGCTGGAGGGCTTCCACCCTGGACCGGCCTCTTCTCCAGGCCCTGGAGCCTCCCCATCCCCCAAGACAGACCACTCTCCTCCACAGGAGAGGCCACCTGTGCCGCAGGCCCACGGGGACCTCAGAGTCCACGGTGGTCCAGGAGCTTGGCAGAACTACCAGGCCCTCTCCACCAGGAGGAGTGGGCTTCTGAGTCAGGGGTCTTGGCCAGGACCTGAGATCCCAAGCTCACCTATTGACCCTGCCCAAGCAGAGGACACTCAGCAGGGAGGCAGGAGGGAGGGGGCAGTTCCCCGCTGCCTCCCAGGTCTCCTGCAGGCCTTCCTCAGTTGCGGCAGGAGGAGCTTGGACACAGTGGCCCTGGTCTTGTTGGGGACAGGGTTCCTGGCTGCAGGAGGCCTCAGACCACGTGGGGAGGTGAGCTCTGGTGGCTCACCTCCGGGAGCAGCTGGTGTTTACCATTCCTCCCAGCCTTGGCCCCTCTCTTTCTGCCACAGCTGTGCACCCTGAGACAGATGCACCTGGACACCACCCTGCCCTGCGCGTGTGCAGGATGCGGGAGAGGAGCCAGGAGGGGCAGGAAGGCAGCCGCCTTCCACCCTGAGCCCCTCGCAGACGCTCTGGACCCTGTGGGCACCAGGGGCACAAAGAGGACCCAGCCCCTCTGCTGGGAAGAGTGGGCTGCCCTGAGATAGCAAGCCACGAAGACAAGAAGGGCCAACGACTGGGCAGCCAGCCACACCGTGTGGCTCAGGACAAGTCGCCAAGTCACCAGGGACACAGTGGCATCCCTCCATCCACTGTCTCCTCCTGTCCCCTCAGCAGGCACCGTGGCCAGCAGTGCCCAGCCCTGGGCTGGGTGTGAGTGCACAAGTGAGTGAGAAGGCCAGTGGGCCCCCGGCCAGTGTGGGGTGGAGACCATTTTCCTCCTGCCCCTGTGATGCTGACGGTGACGGGAGCATCTCCTGCCTCCATCCCAGCTCAGGTCCAGCCACACCCACTACTCTGCCCCCTGGGGCACCGTGAATGGCCTGCGACATGGGCAGATGAAGCGCTTCAGACTCTGCAGATGTCCTGCAATCTGACACCAGGGACAGAGAGGCCTGCACTCCCAAACCCCACACCCCAGGAGAGGGGCAGAGGCCCAAAGAGCATCTCAGCCATCCTTAAATTACATTCCGGACACCTGGGAAATTTTGAAATAATAATAATTTGGAGGTCTAATCTGTTAAAACAATAGCTTTTAATATTCATTTGTTACTGGCAATAAATGGCCGTAATAATTTGATGATTAAGCTGCCATGACCTTCACTGAACCTTAGCAATTCTCATTTGCATTCTCATTAAAATGACAGTTTCAGCCTCATTCTTTGAAATCCATGGTCCTCTCCTTTCCAGAATTTCCAAAGCCTCCCTGAAGAGTAATTAACTCATGTGATTAAAAATGTAATATGTTGGCAACATTTTTTACTTTACGAAAGTACCAGGTTAAAAGTTTTAATATGGGTTGTATTAATCATAAATCGTTTTGATTAAAAAAAAACCCTCGTAGAACGAGAAGTAAATGGAAGACTTCGCTGTCAGTGTTGGATGGTGATAATTTCCTTCCTATCCTAATTTTTATTAATGGAGAAAAATGATGAACCAAGCTACCCAAACTTCTGCACCTTCAAAGCTGTAGCCAGGTCTCCAGGAGGGTCCCCAGGAGGTGGCCTTGCGGGATGCATGGAGCTCTTCCTGTGCCCCAGGCTCAGGGTGGATGGCGAGCCCTGGGGAGCCAGCGAGTCCGGGTTCTCAGAGCTGTGCCACAGGCCTCCAAAGCTGCCACCTGCACTCACCTGAAGCTTTGGAGGAGTTTCCACATGGGCTTTGATGGTGACCCTTGGAGGGTAGTGGCCCAGACAAGTGTGAGCGGCCACCCTAGGCCAGAACGGAAACTGAGAGGCAGCATGATAAACGGAGCTGCCCGATGACCACCACCCACCCACTGGGTGCCCTCCAGAGAGCAGAGGCCCTCAGGCTGAGCAGAGCAGGAAGCATGCCAGGGTCGCTGCCCACCTCGACAGAGAGCCCTTCGGGGAGGCCTGGCATGGGCTGTGAGCAGCACAGCTGCAGGAGCCTCCCAGAATGCTGGCCCTCTGCCACGTCCAGGCAGAGGGGAATGAGGTGAAGCCAGTGGGTGAGGGCTTGGGCCAGATGGCCAGGTCCCCGCCAGGGCCATACACAGGAGTCCTGAAACAGGTGGGTCTGGCCACTGCCCAGCCTCACCCTTCCCAGACACCCTCTTCCACTTTGTAGAGCAGGGAGTTGCCTGGTGATCTGCCCTCTGCCCTCTCCAGCCTCACACCCCCCATTCCACAGTTGGCCTTCAGCCAGGAACTCCAGGGCACCCCACCACACCTGCAGGTGGCTCATCCCAAGACATTCCTCCTGGCCCCGTGCCAACACACACCCAGAACACTCCATCCAGCCGACTGGCAATCCGTCCCCGCCCACTGACGCCTGAGCACCTCGCGAGAGTATCCACCCTTGGTCAGGGTCCCGGGATGCAGCAGGGGCCCTGGCCCAGCCTGGTCCTGGTCTGCCAGGCAGTGAGACCACACGTGCCCACCACAGGATTCAGAGCCGTCAGGCCTGGAGACAGGAGCCTGTGCGTGGTTCTGAGCAGGAGGACGCCTGTGAGACCCAGGCAAGGAATCCACAGCTCCCGCAGAGGGGGGCCTCCGGAGGCCAGCCCAGGCCAGCAAGGGGGAACACAGTGGCCACTGGGCAGATGCAGGCAACTCAGGAGTCCGAGGACAGGCTGCTGCCTCCGTTGGATTAGGCCGAACTGGGTTCAGGGTCGGGCCGTCTCCCTCCAGGGTCCTGCCAGATTCCTCTCACACCCCTGGTGCAGGGCAGGGCCTCCTGGTCTCTCTGCTGTGAGCAGGGGACTGTGGAATGGAAAGGGGAACATGCCCATGAGGAAATGAAGGATCTCGAGAGGCCAGGCAGGCCTTGAGCACCAGGGGAGGGGCTGTCCCTGGGCCCCGCCTCCCGGATATTCCACAGGGGATGCAGGCACCAGGGCCACCAGCCAGGGCGTCCCAGGGGCCAGGCCTAGGGTCCTCCCTAGGGAAGTCTGCATGGCTGTGACCGGAGCTGTCCCTATTCCTCCCTAGGAGCCGTCCAGGCCCCTCCAAGGATGATAAATATTTATTTAAGGTTTTGCAGCTGTCAGTGTGATAAAGGAACACTTGACAAAATCAATGGATCAAGTAAGCTGAGTTAATCTACAGGGGACCCTCGGAAGGAGGTCCCAGGCTCTCCAAGAAGCAGAGTCCTCGAGGGGTTTAGGGGGATTGATCCAACGAGGCCAGGGCCAGCCAGGAGGGCTGCAGGCCACTGCCCGGGGCATAGTGTCCTCTGCATAGGAGGAGGCCTCTGCAGAGGGTGGCCAGGGGTACCCCACACCCTGCAGCCTATGTGCTCCTGGGTCTCCACAGCCCCTCCACCCCCTTGGAGGCTCGGGCTCCGGTGTCTGGCCATGCCTCTGCCAACAGCTGGCACTGCCACACGTGCCCACAGGGGCTGGCACTGCCACACGTGCCCACAGGGGCTGGCACTGCCACACGTGCCCACAGGGGCTGGCACTGCCACACGTGCCCACAGGGGCTGGTGCCAGGGCTGCGACACGCAGAGCCAGTAAAGGAGGCCTGGGTCTCCTGGTGAGGGAAAGGGGAGAGCTGGCTGGGGGTCTCACCGGGTCCTCTTGTCCCTCCTGGCCCTGCGACCTGGCGTGCTAGGAGCACAAGACATCTGCTCCCGAGCCTCAGGCCACGGATTGGGGTCTGGAAGGAGTCTTGATGGCCTTGTCCCTACTTGCACCTGGAGGACCAGGGTGCCCACTGCTACTGTCCCCTTCGGGATACTCTGCCCTTGGCCAGCGTCTCTCCCCCGAGCTCAGCCTCATGGTCACAGTCTCCTCCTGACACTGGTGCCCAGGACCACCTCAGTCCAGGTCAGCCTCAGAGCCCTGGGGGCAGCTGCCGGACGCCATGTGCCCAGTAGCTCAGCTCCAGTGTGTGGCACCGTGGGCAGGACCCGGCCAGAGAGGAGCCTCCACACAGCCCACCTCCCCACGGTCAAGGGTCAAGGCAGGAGCTGGACGACTTGGGGAACTGTCTTCAACACCCTGTGACCTGCGGCGTCACCCCTGGGAGCAGGGACAGGAACATGACAGTTGATTCTGGGTACATGTCACGCTGGTGTCCCGGAGGCACCTGCTCCAGGGGTGAAAAGGCCAGAGAAGGTGTGCTGAAGTCCATCAGCGGACGGAGCCCTGGCCAAGGACCCACTATGTCCAAACTCCACACCCGGCCTCCTGTGTGGCCCAGGGAAAGCCACTTCACCTCTCAGAGCGCAGGCTCCAACTTGATGCAGAGACGCTGGGAAGATTCACTGAAATCAAGTCTGGGAGGTGGGGACAGTGAGGAGGTAGGTTTAGGGACAGTGAGCCTCCCCTCGAGGTCTCAGAGCTCCGGCTTTGGGCACGAAGCGCTTCCTCTCCAGCCTCACACCACTCAGGGGACGGAGGCCCTCACACCTCGGCTGATCCAGCCTGCCCTTCTCGCCTTCCGGCTGGGACTTCCCAGGCTCTGCATCCCTCCTCTTACCCTGGGACAGCCAAGCCTCCCAGGCCACGCCTGCAGCCTGTGCAACATCCACAGGCCCCACCTCCCCAGCCAAGACCAGACCCCTGGCCCCTCCTCAGAGTCACCACTGCTGCCTAGTGGGGGACAGGCATCATTTGCCATCCCCGAAGCCCTCCACACCCCCCCTCACTGTGGCCCGCGGGACACCTGTCTGCCTGGCGCCCACACTGTGTCCTGGCCAGGTATGTGGTCAGTTCGGCTGGGCCCTACCTGACAAAGGGATCTACCTGTCCCTGGCCCCAACCGCCATCTTAGCACCCCTGCAGGATGAGGCTTTCCCGGAAACATCAAAGGAAAGAGATGTTCATGCTCTGAGACACGCGCTGGACGTGGAAGAAACTGCGGCACTAGGCACTACCTATTTTTAAATCCCCCAGAGAACAGGTAGCTGGGGGCGTGGCTGGCACTGCAGGGGCCCTGGAGCAGCCCTCTGGCCTGGAGAGGTCAGCCCTTGTCCCTCCTCTGTCTGTCGCTGTCTCTCCCTCCTACCGGGGGAGTGATGATGTCACCAACAGCTCAAAGCAGGGGAGCCCTCCCCTGGGCCGTCTGGCACCCTCCTGGGTCTGCATGGAAGGGTTGGCCACTGGCCAGGTGGAAATGGCAATTGGCTGCTTGGGTCCCAGGGGGCTGCCTGTGACAGGAGTGTCCTGCAGAAGCCCAGAAAGACAAGGGCTTGCTCATGGCCCCTCCATCCTAGAGAAGGTGGCCTGCAAGTGTCCATTCACATTGGGCTCCCAGGCACCATCTGTCACCAAGCATCTGCCTGGACACGTCGCGAATCCTGTGTGCTCTGCCTCCAGCTGGTCAGCACCTCCAACGTGTCCGTCCGGGCTGGTGAAGTGCAGCTTGGGGTCTTCTTGGACTGACATGGCTTTCCAAGAGCTTCGTTTTAAGAGCTTCTTCCTGACAATCCTTCGGGCCCACTCCTGGGGCCATGGGATGCCGAGCCCCTGGGGAGAGATGGCTACTCCAAGGCACAAGACCCTAGCTTCATCTGCTGCCCCAGCTGGTGGAGCAGCCACTGCCCCTGGGGGGCTGCAGGGCCAGCAGCACAGGGTAGCCCACCCTCACCTGGCCCAAGGGCTCAGATCGGGCACACGCAATGCCAGCCCCTGCTGCCTTGCCCTGGAGCCCAGCCCTGGAATCTGGGGCCCCTCATTCCAGCTACGTGTGTGGGAACAGGGCAGGCTCCACTGTGGAGAGCCACTGGGTGGCCAAGGACACTGGGTGGCCAAGGGTACAGGGAGGCCACCCCCACCAATGGACGTGTACCCAGCAGTGTCCAATCCAAGTGTGGGCTTCTGCCACACGCTGGTGGCCTCCCGTGCTGGACTGTTTGAAGGCTGTGTGACTCAGCTCTCCTTAGGAAGAGGCCACAGCAGCACCTCCAAGGCTGGGCGGGGAGGGTGAGTCATGTGTGTGAGTCACCTGGACCAGCGCCCGGGCATAGTAAGCTGTCCATGAATGACAAGGAGGAGGCCAGGCTCTGAGCCTGGTGCTCCCAGGAGGGGTGTGGCCCTGAGAATCCACCGTCCTGTGCACCCTCACACCTGGGCAGAGGGCTGACACGGATCCTCCGTCTTTCCAGGGACTGCAGCTGTCCTGCTAAAAGCCACCCCTGGGTCAGGATGGAAGATGGATCCTAACCCATGCAGCTTGGCCCAGAAGTCCAAAGCCCAGCCCTGCCTGGCCAGCACGCCACTGCCCAAGAAGGCCTGTTTCGCGGCTCATCCTGTTGGGAAGGGGGAGCGGGAGCAGTGGGATTGGACAAGGCTCTCGGGGCACCTGTGCCAGCTTCCCTGAGCACTGCATCAGCTGGGTATGTACTGTGTGCCTTCTCCAGGTGCCACCACAGGAGTAGGAGGTCATCACTGTGGGAGGTGAGCAGTCCCCACTGCGACACTGAAGTTCGGACTAGCACGTGGACCTGCAGTGAGAAACCCGCTGCTGGTGGGTGTGGGTGCCCAGCTGCCCGTGTGCCCACATGGGACCCTGCGCTCCTGGAGCTCACATTGTTCACGTTCATGGACACTCCAGGACGTCCACATACGTTGACATGTGGGTCAGCATCAGGCCAGGGCTGCGAGTGTCCACAATCTGCAGAAGACACTGGGCGCTCAAGCTGTGGTGGCTGTCTACAGAGCACAGAGCGAGGGGACCAGGACCCTGCGCAGGCCAAGAGTCAGGCCTGCCCCCATCAGGAGGGAGTGGGGCGCTGGCTCTCAGACCCCACTTAGGAGACAATTTGAAGTAAGACTGCCAGAGTCGTCTCAGGCTGGCAAGTCGACACGACACCTCGAGAAACTCTCCTTTAGGTCAATCTGAGTTTTACGAAGCCCTCCTCTGGGCCAGACGGCTCTTCCCAGCCTGGGTGTGACCACAGCACAGACTCTTATTCCCAGAAAGGCAGTGAATTCACTGAAAATAACTGACGTCCATCCAGCACGGAGCCAAAGCAGGCTCGGCACCTGCTGCATGCCAGACACTATGGGAAACTGAACAAAAGGACACAGAGACAAGGATTGTGGCCACTCTGTGACTTGGGGAAATGCCCCTCCCCCGCCTGTCTCCATCAGGGGCCCTGCTTCAACCAGGAGGATGTTGGTGGTGTGTAGGGACAGGATGCAATGTGCTTCTGAGACCAGGACACCCCAGCCGACCCTGCCAAGATGAGCTCACCCAGCTGACCCGCCACAGGCTGCCCAGTGACCTGGGTGTGTTACGACGCAGCACACCTGTGGCCATGGCCGACCTTGAGCCTGTATAGGCTGGTGGAGAAGCCTGACTTGCCCAACAAGAGGGACAGGGCAGGGCACAATCAGTGTCACGGTCCCTCTGGAGGATGGGGAGAAGAGAGGTCCACTGGGGGCAGGGGCTTTCAGGGACGTAGTGGCATGTGCATTTCAAGCCATCTTCCCTGCCACAGTTGACTTGGGCACAAGTCAGCGCCCAGCACCCAGGAGAGCAGGGTTGGCCATGGTGAGGTTGTGGAACACTCTGTGGCCACGTCCCGGGGTGGACAGCTCTGGGTCACTGTCCCCGCCTCCAGGACAGCAAAGCCAGCAGTGGAGGGTTTGCAGCCCCCTGGGAGGACAGCAGCAGGCCCATGGGTCTGCAGGGACAGCCTGGTTCTGACATGGCCAGGCCTTTCCCACCTGGAAATGGGACAGGGACATGTTTGCCTTGGAGCGTCCGTTAATCCAGCGAGCCCCAGAACCCCCGAGGGGGAGGAGGAACCCAGGGGGCAGGGCTGGGCAGGGAAGGGCATTCCAACAGGATCCTGTCCCTCAGGGCCTCTGCACTGAGGCCAGGTGAAGACCCAATCTGGTGACACCAGGAAGCAGAAACCAAGGCTGGCAGGTAAGGCGAGGGTAGCAGCTGCCACTGCACCACCATTGTCACCTCTCCGTGCACTTCAGCCACCGGCCACACGCACATGTCCCCTTCCTACCTCTCGTCCAGGGTGGGCTCCCAGCTTGATGCCAAGGGGACATGGCAGGCCAGGGCCCTCCTGCCAGGAGGCAGGACAGCTGGGAGGGCGGGATTACGGGGGCCTGGGAGCCCCAAGACCTCCTCTGAGAGCTCCAAGCCACAGGGCTGAAGGCCCCCAGGGACAGCTCAGGGATCCCCTGGGTGCACCTGCAGCCCCCTTAGGGCCGCAAGGGCGCTGGGGTCCTCTTCCAGCCCAGCCTCCCGAGCGGCTCTGCTGCCGGCTACCTCTGCCTTTTCATTGGAAAACACAGACACCATCAGACATTTTGATCATTTCTATTTTTGTTTCTACACTTCAATTTTGGCAGCACTCTCTCGGGAGCGGGGGGAAACACATTTTTCTCTACCATTTTTAATCTTCTTTTATTTATCAAACTTAGCTCCTCTTTTGGTGGATTAAAACAGACTTGGACAGAGTCTGGAGAAACAAACCCTTCTCAAGCAAGACAAAGCCTGAGTCTGGCCAACTGGCGCTTCCCAGCCCCGAGGCTCTCAGTCAAGGCCGCGTCCCCACCCGCTGCAGTCCTGGCGGGTCCACCCTCCCGTGGGGCCTGGGCCTCCAGGTCCACATCCTGAAATAGGTACCTCAGGTGGGTCCTCCCAGAACTGCCGGGCCCTGCCCTTGGAGAATGCCAGCTGCACCCACAGGCCCCTGGCTGGCTCACAGGTGGCCCCGGGGAGTTAGGACAAGGGACTCCCCTTGGAGAATGCCAGCTGCACCCACAGGCCCCTGGCTGGCTCACAGGTGGCCCCGGGGAGTTAGGACAAGGGACTGCCCGGCTCGGGCCTTTCAGCATGCCGGCCCCTCTGTGCTGGCGGCTGGGCAGGAGCACCATCTCTGCCTCTCTCCTGCCATGGGCTGAGGGTGGGCCAGCAAGGCCAGGAAGACAGGAGCTGCCCGCTCCCCCGACCCGTGCTCTAAGAGGACAACAGCACACCGCTCCCTGGGGGACTTCCAAGAGCCGTCCCTTGCCCAGCACAACATGTGCTTTGCTGAGTGAATCAGGGCTGAGCAACAGCAAGTCCAGCTCAAGCCCTGTGACCTCGCACACGTACACACAGGTCGGTGTGGAAAGGGAGCTGGAACACATGGGCTGCCCATGCACACCACCCAGGGAAGCCGTGACAGGTGCCGACGGAGGTTAGGACATCCCCTGGGCACTGGCAGGTGCAGGACCCTGGGGAGGGGGCCTTTGCAGGGTGGCCAGGAGGCCTCCCCTCCGAGTCCCCTTTCACTCTGCTGGGCACCCACCTGGGTTGTTCCAGTGACAGTGCAAGGTCCAACCCTGGACCTTGGGTACAGACAGAAGGACCCAGGCTCCCTCCTTGGCCTGGGCTGGGCTGGTCCACTAGGAGCATCAGAACAGCTTCCCTAGCAGGACCTGGCTGACTCACGGAACCTGGAGCCACCCTGCCCCCAGGCGGAGAACCCAGCGGTGGGCTGAACAGAACCGGGGCTCACTTCTCCCTCACCACCGCCCAGGCCTTGGTTCTCTTGGCAGACGGGGGCTGGGGGTGCCTGCACTGCCAGACTCGGGGGTGTCTGTTGACAAAGTACCTCCTGCAAGGACAGGTCCCGGGACAGCTCTTCCTCCCTCTCCTCCAGGGCTCTGTGCCGCTCCCGGCTCCTTCCCCAGCCTGCAGCTCTCCTGAGCCAGGAGCCAGGCCAGCTGCCTCCACCCCTGGGGGCCCAGCTGGTCTTGGTCCTGGACGATCCCCAGGGAGACCCAGCGCTGGAAGCAGAGTCCTCCCTGGAGCCCTCCCAGCCCCCCTCACCAGCACGGGGACGCCTCAGGGCCAACTGTGCTCCAACAAGAGCCGGAGGCAGCGGCCGGGAACCAAATCAGACTGGCACATTCCACAGCGCCCCCCAGCGCCCCCCAGTGCTGGCTGTGAGGCGGCAGGAGGGAGGGGGCAACTGACACTCCACTGCTGCCCTTGGGGATCTCGTTCACACCAAAGAGCTGCCAGGTGACAGCAATCACAGAGACCACAGACAGTGCTGTCCTGGGACATGGTGGCACCCCACAGAGACAGGAGCCAGGCACATGGGCAAGCAGGAGAGGCGGCCATCGGGAAAATAGCACTTGGAGACCAAGGGCAGTGGGCACAGTGGCGGCCAGCGTTGAGTGATGGGCTTCCGTAAGCAGATGGGAAGACTGGGCAGCAGGTGGGAGGAAGGGAGGGGCAGTGCGGAGCACAAAGGGTTTCCTTAGGACTTGAAAACTTGCTCAACACCCGTCACCTAGAAATATTTTTGGAGACGGTGGAGACCCCCATTCCTCCTGCTGATTGAAGCACAGGAGACCTGGTGGCCTGTTCGCACCAAGAGGCAGAACTCCAGGAAAACCCTGATGAAAAGAGAGCCCACAGGGCTTCACTGGGTGCGGGAAGAGGGTACTCAGAACCTGGGCCTCTGCTAGGCAGGCCTCCCTCTGGACACTGCCCCAGAGCACTGTCAACTCAGATGGTGACATCGAAGCCCAACCCCAACTTGTTGCAGGCCCCACCTGGCCCAAGGTGCCTGAAACTGTCCCTGACTTTAGCAAAAGCCAGAGCTCAAAAGTTTTGCAAGTAGGTCTCCCCAGGTCCAGCTGTGGGGCCCAGACCACACCCATCTACCAGCAGGCAGCTCCACAGGACGCAGCGGATCTTCAAAGTCAGTGCGCGCAGTGCACAGGGGGACTTTAGAGAAGGAGGGTTGGAAACGCCAGCCACCTCGACTTCGCAGCTGCTGCTGCTCTTCCCAGCGCGCCAGGAAGCTGGCGTGGCGCTAATGTAATTAACACTGTTTGCACCCCCCTGGCGCTGCTGCTCATTTGAATAAAGCCCAGATTAGCATTCGGCGCAGAGGTCTGCAGGTTTCAATAAGATCTCACTTTGTCTGATGTGCCCTCCTCAGCAGCCTGAAAGAGTCCGGGCAAGCCCAGGGCCGCCCGCATGAGCTGGGCCTGCAGATGTGCAGGGACACCCAGCCACTCTGGTGAGCAGGCCCAGCACCCCATCTTGCTAGTGTCTGGAGGCAGCAGACTCAGTTTGGCCACAGGAAGTTGCCCAGTGGTTCTTTAGGGTGAATGGATCAGAACCAGCTGTCAGTCCAAGGCCAGGAATTCTGGGAAAGTGGGGGACCCTGAGATGATCCGCAAAGCTGTGGGATCCACTGGGAGGACCCCTGGGTTCCCAGCCAGGGACACTCATCATGTCCTGGCCCATGGATCTGCAGCTTAGTCCACTTGGAGGTAGGCAGCCTCTGGGGCCCATCCCCACTGACCCCTGGGAGCACTCAGGAGCCTGCAGGTGCTGGCCTCAGCCTCTGACAGACGCCCACCAGCCTAAGGCCGCTCTGGAGCACCGCAGGGCCTGGGAGGAGGAGTGCCTTTCCTGCAGGGGGCGCCAGTGCTGACCCTCAGCCCATCTCCCACTCGCCTGGGTCTGCTCCATGGGTGGAAATGAGGCTCCTCTGGCAGGGCCAGCTCGGGGCAGGATGCCCACTGCAGGGAAGCCACCTGCCTGGCCCAGTCACCCAGGAAGGAGAGTAAAGTCTGTGATGGGGGCAGAGGAGCTGGTCCACTTCCCACCTGCACAAAGATACCTTCTCCTCTCCCAACTGCAGTCGAGGCCAGACCTGCTCCAGCCGCATGGTGACGTCCTCCCTCGGCCTCTGAGGAGGTGTCCGCCTGCCTGGTCAGGGCCAGCCCAGGGAGCTGCTCAGAGATGGAGTCCTCCCAGTTCGCTCTTCCTGGGTGACTTTTTCTCCAAAGAATGGCCAGAAAGGTCACCTCCCCTGCACTCAGGCCAGCTTCATGGCCACGGTTCCATTTTACAACCCGTTTATGAAGGTTTCCTCTTTATGTCCCACAACTGTGATTGCAAAGAGTGCCCGGGGAGGGGCCAGCCTGGCTGGCAGGGGCTGGTCAGTGCCTGTCAGTCACAGAGCCTCATGCGCAGTGGGACTGAGGCAGGGGACTGCCCAGGAAATGCCTAACAGACGCAGCAGCCAGAGGGACTGGGGAGGGCCGGTGTGGGCGGGACCCAGCTGCCCTGGCTACCCACTCCCGGGCTCGTCACTCCACTGTCCCTGGCTCAGGGTCCCCCTCAGTGATGGGCAGGGACAGGCCACCTCCTGACCCTGAGGCAGGGTGCACTATCAAGGAGAGGGTGACTGAGGACTGTCCTCACCGTTGGCTCAGGTGAAGGTGGGTCTTGCCCAAGCCCAACCCCGAGGACAGGCTCTGGGGGGGCCCCAGCACCCGGGTACATGGCCCAGGGGAGGGACTGGGGGCCATGGCCCCTGGAGGCAGGCTGGTCAGCACAGCCACGCTGAGGTGGGCAGTCGTTCCCCACACGGCCCTGCCCACGCTGGCAGCCTTCCCTGGAGGCCAGGGCTGGACGTCTGTGTGACAGGTGGGCGGGCTCCATCCTGGGGAGGAACCCCCAACCTCTGGGGCAGCCCCCGTGTGCCTCTCCAGGGCCAGGTCCCCAGCGTGGCCATTTCTGGATGTGGGGTGTGACTGAGACTAGACCAGACCCACCTGGGGCCACCGCTCACCTCCACCTGCCTGAAGGCACGTGCCCAGTGCCCTGCCATGGGCAGGCTCAGACACCACAGTCGACTCGTGGGAAGAAGTACCCACTGTCCTCTGAGGGAGGGGGCCAGGCACCCCGAGCTGCAGCTTCCCCATGCCCACTGGGAGGCCAACGTAGGTGGGCAGTACTGCTTGAGAACCACAGTGGTCACCTTCTACCCAAGGGGCAGCAGCCCTGTGCTAAACACCTGCTCAGGACACCACCGCAGAGCGGGGCCGGAGCAGGAGCCAGGGTGCTGTGGGGCTCAGGACTGGCCTGTCTGGAAACAGGGTCACTGCAGAGGTCATCGGCTAAGATGATGGGTACCAGGTGAGCAGTGTGTCCCCGGACTGGTGCCTCCAAGGAGGCAGAAGAACAGAGGCAGAGCCTGGCCCGAGGCAGCGGGAGCTAGGGAAGGCCGAGGGAGAGGACGGGAGTGTGTCTGTCCTTTCATGGCCTCCGAGGACAGGGACGATGGGCCTCCAGGGAGAGCACAACAGCCACAGGCAGAAGAAGAGGGTTCCAGGTCTCCAGGTCCTAGCACACATGCCCCAAGGTTCCCTGGGTCCCTGCACACAGCTGCAGGTGGAACAGGCTGGTGGGGTCCCAGGTCCTTGTGCCCCCAGGCAGCAGGCAGTGCTGAGGAGAGACGCAGCTCGGGGTCAGACTTCCCAGGTGCCTTCCACACCCATATCCTTGACACATGCTGTGACCTGGAGCCCCATCTCCCTTTGCAAGTTCCTCTGCAGGTGCCTTGGCGTCCAGCACTACACAGCCCATGCCGGGGTCCCACCAGGCCTGGGCCCCCGGCCAGCTTCTAGTGAAATGGTCCTGCCAGGCGGGCACAGAGACCCACCTCACTGGCCCGCCTGCCCTCTGCAGCTCCTGCTGACACCAAGGCCACGGGCCTCACAGCACACGGGGGGCCAGATCCTGGGCCACAGCATGAGGAAAGAAGGCATAATTGGGAGTCACAGGACTATTTTAGTGCTGCAATCTGAGAAGGATTGCACAGGATGGGCATGGAGGCTGGGACTCGCAGGAAGAGCTGAGGACGCAGAGAAGGGGACCAGAGGCGCAGTCCTGAGCCCAGCTGCACTGTGGAGCTCCTCACTGCGGGGGGCCTGGGGAGCCTTGCCAGCAGGCTGACGTGCTGGACCAGGGGGCCAGGGAGCAGAGGGGCTGGGCCACCAGCGTGTCTCTCCCATGGGTGTGGAGAGCCGAGAAGGGCGCGGGCACAGCCTGGCATCGCAGGCGGGTGAACTGGGGTGGTGAGGAGCCAGCCCAGGAGCAGGGCCCAGCTGCCCACCTGGCTCTGCATGCCCCTCCCCATGCCGGGGCCAAAGGGGCCCCTTTTCATTACGCTGAATTGGGTTGAGCTGTCACCTCACTAGTGACTTCCTGGGGCACAGAGAACCAAAGTGGCTTGTGGTGGGCTGCAATGGAGGACCCAGATGGGGCGTGGCCACCCACAGCTGGTCTGAGCTTTCCTCTCCTGAGGGGCTTCCCTCTCACCTAGAATCAAACCAAACCCCTCCCCCACCAGGGCCCCAGGGCCACTCTGACTCTGGCGGGGTCCTGGGTGGGTGGCTCTTTAGAGACCTGGACTTTCTCCATGGGCCTGTCCCTGTTGTCCAGCACTCAGTTGCCATGTCACCTCTCAGGAATGGCCCTTCTGGGCCAGCTCATCCCCAGAGTCCATCATAATTCCAGCTCAGGCTGCAGGGTTGCAGGTCCCCGACTTGCATCTGTGGGTTTGCTCACAGCCCCCTCTCCCAGGGAGCAGGTGCTCCCGAGGGCAGGCACTCAGCAGCCTGCAAGAACTGTGAGTCCCGGCTCCACTGAGCACCACAGCCGTCACTCCCTGCCGCTGCCTGACAGATGCAAAGCTTCCATCAACCGCCTGAGCTTGAAAAAAATCCAGGAGGTGGAAGAGAGTTGCACAGATGAACTGCACTAAATGTGACTGTCTTTAGGAAAAGTCAACACAGTAATTCTCTTTGTCTCATTCCAGGTGCCAAGAGGGAAATCAAAGAGCTTTTCCTGCCGGGGAAATCGTAAGAGCTGCTCTGTGGCAGTCCCCCGGCCCACGGTCCTCTGCAGAGCTGCGGCCACGCACCGTCCACAAAGGACCCCATGTCTTATCACAGCTCCTTCTTTGCCTCCGATTATCTGGCAAATAAACCAATTTGGAAGCCCACCAGGGTCTTTCTAGCGGCCTCCCCAGGGCCCTGGCCGGGCTGGCCTTATCTTCACTTCCATACAGCCCGCCTCCCCGTGAGAGGGAGAAATGTCATTATTTACCAAGAAGCAAGGTCTGAAAATGGCAATTACCCAGCAGGTCAGTACCAGGCCCCAGGTGCTCTGCTCCATGGAATCCAGCCAGTCCACCAGGAGCTGGAGAACAGGGCAGCAGCTTCAGCCAGGTGTCCAACTCCCATTCCCTGGCCCCCTCTACAATCACAAAGGCCCTGTGTCCCTCCAAAACGTGTTTGCACTCAGGCCTACAACATAAATCCGTTGCACACTTTATCAGACATACACTAAAAATAGACACCAGACAGGAGGAGATAAAAAGGACACTGTTCCGCTTCCTTTGTGGACCCGGCCAGTCTCCACGCCTGGGGGTGCAGACTGGATTATTGTCCTACTGTCTGCTGTGTGACCTGGCTGTACACGGGGGAACCATTTCCCTGGCCCTCTGACACTGGGTTCAGCCCCAAGACTGACTGTGGCAGAGGCAATACTTCGGGTTGATCCAGGCAGGGCTAATTGAGGCTGGGCACTGGGCTGTGTCCTCTGGGCCTGGGGTTTACTGAGACAAAACCACACCAAGAAGTTGCCAGTCCAGAGCACGTGGAGACAGGTGGACCCAGCCTGGAGCAGGAGCCAGCTGACCCTCAGAGGCAGGAGCAAGGAAATCAGGCCAACTGTGGCAGGGGGACGACTGTCAGGCAGCTTCTCAGCAGTAGGGCCCGACTGTCACACCTGGTACACGTCACTCCACCAGGACTCACCCTCTGCAATATCCCACAAGCAACACCATGAAGTTCAAAAAGTTCACAGGCAGGAAATTTCAGCAGCCAGCCTCTAATTTTCCCAGACCCCTCAGACCTGGGAACTTAAAAGTGGTCAGCCAGCAGGAGCACTGGGCCTGGGGGAGCCTTTCAGGGTCACTCTTGTCCAGGGTCACTTTCTTCCAAACCCTGTTCAGCCCTGGTCCTCAGCTAACTCCATGACGGGCCAGGGAGAAAGTGGCTCAGCCTTGGCCGGCCACAGCCATCTCTTCTGCTGCGTGGACCCTGCTGGTTCTGTTTCAGCTCCCCTCTCCCGGAGGCTCTCTCCCGCTGGACACATCCCCAGGCCTTTCCACTTTCCATTTTGAGACAGGGTCTCACTAAGGTTTCTCCCTAGGATGCCCAGGCTGGCCTCAGACTTGCAATCCTGCTCAGCCTTCCTAGTGGGTGGCCACTGTGCGTGGCCTGTGATAGCCCTCGGGAGTGGAAAAGCTGGCGATACAAACCACAACCCCTGTGCCCAGCCTGCAGCTTCCCTCCTGGAGTAAGGAAGCTGGGCGGGCCATGAGCTGGTGACAGTGATGTCTGAGCACTGCCCAGAATCCACTGCACCCTGGACCTGCAGGGGGGCAGAGGGTGCCTGCCTCGGTCACACTCCTCCACACCCTGACTTCATCATCCCCGATCCCCACGGTTTTGAGAGCACCCTCAGCCCGCTCCAGGCTCCTCCTGCCACCTTGCCCCTGCAGGGACCTGGCTCAGCTCTGGGACACTGTGGTGAGCCAGGTGGACGGGGCTGTCTCCTCGGCAGGCTGCAGCTGGGGATGTCCGTGCTGGTAGTGTCCAGGTGGACAAGTACAGAGCACAGGAAAGGGGCCTCAGAAAGGGTGCCAGCCCTGGCCCTGGTGCATTGTGGGTGGCACCTCTCCTGAACAAGAAAGGGGACCTTCAGGCCTGGGAGAAGCTCAAACAGCTACAAACAGCTTGTGCTCACCCCCGTCCACCTGAGCTGCCTGCAATGCCGACAGTGGGTCAGCCTCGCGGCCAGGACTTGCACCCTGAGACCTCCCTTCACCCCATGGCTGCCTCCTGGCCCCAGACTCACATGGAGGGTGGGGGAGGGGATCTGCTCCCAGGCCTCCCCACAGCCACACCCCCCCACACACATTCTGGCCTAGAAGGGCTCTGAGGCTGAGGGGACCCCATGTCCTCAGGCCTGGGCCGGTGGCTGGAACACAGGCCTCCCCCACACACTCCCAGGCCTAGCATCTCAGTCACAGGAAACAGCCAGAGAACAATCCGGACTGTCACCACCCTCCTGCCATCTGGCTCAAGTCAGCAGGCCCTCCGACTCCTGCCAGAGGAGAAGGCTGGCTGGGTTTTAATCTGCAGTGGCATCTCCCCTGAACACGGCCATCACTCAGAGCTCCTCCAGTGGCACCTGCCCCAGCCGCCTCCACAGGGAACCTGTCCCAGGTCCAGGCCTGCCCTGAGCACAGCCCTCTCTGCCCGCCCGAACCTCCTCCCGACACAAAGGGAAAGGCCTTCTCCTCCAGGTGAATCCCGGAAGAAGCCGCGGAGTGCGCCCGGTGCGTGCGCCTGGTGCGCTGTGAACTCCAGCTGCCGCACGGGGAGGCCCTGTCCACCCTGGGGCTGGGACAGGAAGCTGGAAGCCCCCGATGCAGACAGGCAGCTGTTGACATGGAAACCCAACAGTTAAACATTCTTCAGGCACTTTGGAAATGTCAGACTCTGATAACCAGGTTGGAGTCCTTGTTCCTCCGGAGCGCATGTTTGGCAAAACAAGCCCTGCCACGATTCTGACAAGGCGTCAACGGCGCGAGCGCGGAGCCATCTGTCCGCCTCGCCTGGCGCTGCGGCTGGGAACCCGGCGCCCCGCGGCCGCGCTGTCAGCCGAAAGCAGGCCGCTCCCGCGGGCGCGTCTTTTATGGACACATAACTTGTTGGCGAACAAAGGAGATCACTCGTTTCCTGGCTTGAGGAAGGGAAAGCCCTCTGATAGACAATTCTTCCTCTGTGTTTCTCCACAAAGCCCGGGGCTGCTGGCACTCGCCTCGAGCCGGGGACTTCGCGTTTCCAAGTCCTCACTAATTAATTGAAACTTGTACGCACACGTGCACGTGCACACGGGCTGCAGGTCTGCACCAAGAAATAGTCCCACACCTACCTATGGGCAGTCGCCTCTGCCGAGCTAGTCCCCACAGGGGGGGGCAGACCAGGAAGTACCAGGCATGTGTGTGTGACACGGCCTATGCATGTGCACGATTGTGTGTGTGTTGAAGTATGCGCACACGAGTGTGTGTGTGACTGAAGGTGTAAGCACATACCCACACACATGCTCATGTCCAGCGGCCTTTATATGTGCACTGACCATGGATCTCTGAGGTAGACACACTGATGTCACACCCGTTCCCTTTTGTCGCACTACTATGCCTAGGTGAATCACAGCTGTGCATCTTACACAAGCATGCGCAGGTCTGCTGCACAGGAGTGTGCCGTGTGTGCAGGGGGTACACCAAGTGTGTGGGCATGCGTCCACCAGTGGCACCACCTTCACGCAGCCCTGGGAAAGCACTATCCCACGTCAGGCGTGTGCACAAGAACTCAGAACATCCCCACGCAACAGTGGGAGGCTCCACGGGTGCTGGGCCTGGCCAGGGTCCTCAACCCAGGGCCAAGGACCCCAGCTATGGGACAGGGTGAGAATACCTGCTCCAGGCTGCCAGGCTGGCTGGGGTGACCACGGGGCCAAGGGTCCAAGTGATGAGGGAAATTGGCTGCGGTCATCCGACCCCAGGGAAGCTACAGTGTCCCTCCCTCACATTCTCATGCAGTGGCCACCACGTCTCCACCTCCTCTCCCTGAGGGTCCTAACTTCAGACAGCCAAGCCATCTGGGGCCCCAGCGCTATGTCCACCTGCCCCAACCTGCTGCAGAGCAGCCTTCCTCCTGCAGAACCACCCAGGAGGTCACCCAGGCCCTTTCCCAGCCCTGCTACACCCCAGCTTCTCTTCTCCCTCCCCACCCAGTGGGGCAGGGGGCATTTGGGGAAATTAAGTCAGTGGAGGAACAGGGAGTGGCCCTGGGCATCAGCAGATACCAGTTGCCTGCAGGGTCCATTCCCAGCCACCTGCTGCTGGCCTCCAGCCCCCATCTCCTACCCAGCTGCCCCAGGTCCTCCTGGACCTGTTGCCCCATGCACTCTCAATCCAAGGTTAACCTCATGGGTCACCTCCATGGGAGCCCTCGCCAGACCCCGGGCCTGGCCATCCCTCCTCACCTGTCTGTCCCAGCCTCACCTGCCTGGACTTGCCACCTCCCGTATTCTTGCTGCTGCTGGAAGGTGGCAGCTGGGAGGAGGGATCGAGGTGCCGAGCAGCCGTCCCCCAGGACACGTGCCCGGCCAACACATGCGTGCTGAGGGCTGCTGAACCTCCCACCCGCAAGCCGCTGCCCGGACACTGCTCCAGCCTCACCTCACACCATCAGTGTGTGGCGAGGGAACCTCACGGCAGCGGCTGATAGAGCTCACACCTGGCGCAGGCCTGGCTTTCTCACCGTATCTCAGGACACTGGCCTCTAGGCCAAGCGAGGAAGGACTGAGGGCGTAGGAAGAGAAAGGGAGGGGATGAAAGGTGCCTTCCCACAGCCACCGTGGGTCACGTCTCCTCCGCCAGGGACCAGAACGTCCACAGGGTAGTTGCACATTAGCCAAGGCTCCTGGACTTGCTTCTCCTTCCAGAGCCTCTGAGACTCTCCCAAGTGACCACTAAGGGCCAGGCTCCTTCCTGGCCCTTCAGCATGTGGTGGGACCCAGTTCCCATTTGACATCCTGCGAGCAGCCCCTGTGGACAAGCCCCGGCGGGGACCTCAGGCCTGCAGGGTGGAGGGCATGATGGTGAGGCTCTTGCCTGCCCTGGAGCCACCACCCGGCCAGCCCTGTGGCCCTGGCACCAGCTGAGGCTGGCTTCTCTGGGGAGCAGGAGAAAATAGAGGGCGCAGGGCCCAGGAAGGGCTAAAGGTTCCCCTGCTGTGCTTCTCTCCAGGGTCCCCTCTCGGCTCCACCCACCCAGTCCCCTCCTCCACCCCAGCCAGACGGGGCACAGGGCTTCCTCAGTGTGTCCCCAGCACACATCTGCACAGGACAGGTGTCTGCGGCCATCAGTTGGCCCCCTCTGCGTCGCTGGACAGAGGGAGAACACTCAGGCTCGGCACCCCAGCTGGCACTCCAGCTCTGTCACCCAGGGACCCCTGGGAAAACCAGCCTAAGCTCAGGAGCCTTCACCAGGCCTGGCCACACCGCACCCTCCCCCCTGCTTCCCTCCTTGAGGACACCTGGAAGCCACCAGCTGGAGGGTGGCCTTGCAGGAGCAAAAGGCCCAAGCCTCAGTGACTGCGGTGGCCCCGGCGCTGCCCCGATGTGGAGTGGGGTGTGACCCCCACAGCCCTCTTCACAGCCCAGCAGGGCCACCCAAGGCCTCGCAGACCCCATGGCACCCCGCCCACACTAAGGCGGAAACGCTCAGGATGGTGGAAAATGAAGACCCACCGAACACGTCAACGGCAATGGGACCGACGGAGGACGGGGTCTCCCGAGAAAACTCGTATTTTCAAGATGTGAGCCTCGCCCAAACCTTGGTGGCAGGAGCCCACAGCACCCGTCAGGGCGGCCTGAAGCCGGGAAAGGTGCGGAGTAAATACAAGGAGGCGAACTTCAGGTGAGCCATCGGGCCCTGTGATGGGTGCTGGAGCTCAGAACACCAGGCCCCGGGCTAGTGATCTCTAGACCAGCCCTCCAAGCCCAGCTGATCATCCTTCTGACAGGAAGGAAAAGGAGAGGAGACCACCCTGTCCTGCCCACAGGGGGAGGGCACGGGGCTCTGGAGGGCACAGCCCACCATCATCCTCTGTGGGACCAGAAGCAGGGTCAGCCTGTGGTATCAGAGGCAGACACAAGCTGGCCGCCAGCGGGTGTGGGCTGTGCGTCTGGTCCTGTGCCTAGCTATGGACACAGATGCATGTCCTCTCTGCCCATCCCGCCAGCCAGTACTCTCCTAGAGTTCAGGTGCCCACGGTCTCCTTGTCTCTAAGGCCAGTCCCACAGCACTGCCTCCTGGGGTGCAGAGTCCCTGGGGCCACCCTGGACAGCTGATTGATGACTGCCTGTTCCCCAGTGTCCCTGAAGATGCACATTCTGGTCCCTTGCAGGCCTCCTGTCATCTCAGCTGCTCGGGGCCAGGGCGTCCTCCTAGGGCCGCCCTAGGGGCTGCAGGCCTGCTGCCTCCACCGTCTGCCAGTCAATGCCCAGCTCAGCCGGCAGCCAGCCCATCTGTCACCTGAACCTTCTGGGAAAGTGTTGGCCTTGGGGACCTCAAAGTCCCCCAGGTCCAGAGCACAGTGCCGGTGGGAGGAGGCAGGAGCTGGCTGCAGTGGCTGCAGGACTCTGCGCAGGAAGGAGAACTGCTTCCCATCTGTGCCAGGGCTGTGCAGGACGCCCGTGCCCACAGGCTGCTCATCACACCTCTTCATGCAGCCCCTGAGGCTTGGCCTCACCTTCCCGAAGCTGCTCATGTGAGCTCCAAGAAAGGCCGGGGGGACCACACTCCTGGGCTGGGACCACGGCAGGCCACGCCCCTGCACGGCCCAGCGGCTGGACACCCAGACCTGCTCAGGAGACTGCCTGCCAACACCAGCTCAGCCACTTGGCCACTTCCCCGGCCAGGCTGAGGGGCCCTGAGGGCAGGGACTGCTGTGGGACCCAGAAGGATGGGGGCCCCTCAGTCATGGCACCACATGCCTCCACCCTTTTCATGTGGACCCTAGGAGACAAGTCCCCCTGGTTTGTGGACCAGGGTATCCCCATGTCCTGGAGGCTCCCCTCCAGCCACAAACTTCATTTCTGGGGGCACCCAGGATCCGTGGGGCCAGCTGCTCCCTCCTCCAGTGTGGACTGCACTGGGGGACTGGGCCTGGAGAGGAGCAGTTTGGATCTGTTCCTCACCAAAGGCCTGGGTCCCAGGGATGAGGACAATTGACCCACTGAGCTCCAGGGAAGTGGGATTCTGGAAGAAGGGGCAGGAGAGAAGCAGCCAAGGACAGAGCCTCGGGGTCCTGGCTCCCAGTCCGGCCTCCACAGTGGGCTGGGCTGGACCCTGCCCAGGCCCCTGGCCCAGGTCTCCTCCCGTCAGTTGAGGCTCAGCAGCGCCCTCCCTAGAGACCTCCGGATCTGGCCAGGGAGGAGCGGCTGGGCTCCCCAGGGTTCTGGGTTCTGCCACCAGCCTGGGGACTGCGGGGGCTGGGGCTCAGCACTGTTTCCTCAGGAGACTCTGAGCCAGGTAGCACCAAGCGCTAGATGGCCCCGTTTGTCATTTGATGTGTGTGGATGTCGCAGGCACGTGGCAGGAGAATGTCTTCCGCAGGCCAAAATGCAGATGGAGCCCCACCCCCTTTTCGGGTCACCATGGAGACCAACGGAGCTGGCTCTGCAGGTCAAGAGTCCTAAAGGAGGGCTGCAGCAGCCACAGCATCCCCACCTTACAGCCACTAGGTCCATGAGGAGGTGACAAACGGGAGTCACAGCTGCAGTGGGTGCCATTTGTCCTCAGGGGCCTGGGTCAGAGTGGAATCCAGCTCTGGAAGAGGGGAGCGGGGTGCCAGAATATCACCTGGACGGTCTGTCTTGGGAGTTTCCTCCTCGTTGATCCCACAAGGCTCCCCATGACAGAGCTGCCATCACGCCGTCACCCATCAGGGGAAGGTCGGAGGTGGACGTTCATGAGCCTCCTCCCTGCTCGCGCCCAACCCATCACCATGTCCTCACCGAGAATCCAATGCTGCCACTGTCCACCTGGTGAAGCATCTCTCTGTTCCTGCTGGGGGTCCCATCTCCTGCCACACCTCATCTCCTCTCCTGCTGGACACCTCATCCCCTGCCTGGACACCTGGACATTCTCAGCAGCCTGTCTTGTCCTTCTGGTTGCTCCTGACCACAGACAGGTAGTAGCCCACCATTGGTCGGCCCATGATCATCTGCAGAGGGCTCCCCTGTTGACCTAAGGCATCCAAAGCCAACTACACACCTATCTCATTGCCTCAAGCACCACCTTGCCCACGGCCACATCCCAAGGGTCACAGGCACCCCTGGACTTCTGGTCTCCAGTCCTGGGCTCCCGGGTGGCCCCAGCCCTGGGAGGGGAAGATGGTGCTTGACAGAGAGGACCCCACTGGGGAGAGGGCACACAGGGGAAGAGCTGGGCACGGCTCAGGGAGCAGCAGGGCAGGACCAGCTGGTGCTGGGCCACGGGGGGCTGCCGCTGCCCCCGTCCACTCCCACCTCACCTGGCCTCGGCAGGTGCGCTGGCCTTGGGGAGCAAGCGGTGCATGCAGCTTCCTCCCTGCAGGTGCTCTGAGCCCATGCCCCAGGGTCCCAAAAAGTCTGACAGTGGGCAGGCTGTTGCAAGCCAGAGGGGGGCGTGACAGTGGCCAGGGAACAGGGCAGCGTCCCATGGGGAAGGCAGAGGGGACGTTCCAGCCCTGCCTGCGGCCACTCGAGTCCAGTTGTGGCCCATCAAGTGTGAGCGTGTCTCGGCTCCCCAGGCCCTGGCTCTGTGCACACAGGTGCTGGGACGGATGCTCTGTCCTCAGACACGTGTCCCAGTCCCTGTTGAGGTGGCAAGGGCACCGCAGTCAGGTGGGTGGCACACTGCTGGGCATCATGTGGACACCCGCATCGTGTGGTTCCTCAGGACTTTCCTGAGCGGGCGGGGCACAGCTCCCAGCAGCCGCGCAGGCCTGCCCGCCCCCACTCCCCAGCCCTTGGTCTGTGGGTTCACTGACAGAAATGGACGCCTTCCCCGCCTGGCTGCTCGCCCCGTGCTCCCCGAGCTGCCCTGTTTCCCAAGCTTCCGCAGAGTGCAGAAGTCTGCTGGGCTCCCAGAGGCACCCTGCTCTCAGGGGAGACTCCAGGGACAAAGGCAGGCTGGGCACGGCGTCAGCACAGCCCACGCCAGGGCCGGGGCCCAGCGGCCATCACACCTCCCACCCCTTCCCTCCCGCAGCCCACGGCTGACGCAGCCCCAGAAGGGAGGCAGCTGGCACCCACCCTGCTGCGGGGTCCCGGGCCCGGGCTGCGCTTGGTAAGGTGTTCAGGGACGCTCTCCAGAGGCACGCGAGCCACTTTCGCAGAACAGAGACCACAGGAGTCATGATGAGCCTCGTGATGAGAGAGAAGACTTCAAGGAAAAGGAGTCATTTTTAAAGATTATCGGGACATCTCCGCATCTCCTCCCGTTCAGAGGAGTGCGGTCCCATCTCCGTCGGTGTCATTGTTAATTTTTTCTAATGACGCATTCAAGAAACAAAGCAAAACAAAAGAATCATCAGCTCAGCACTTAGAGCAACATATTTTGACAGCATATTTTTAAACTAATTCCCTTCTTCCAATGAAAGTGCTATCTTGCAATCTTTTCAAGTCTATTCAGTATACACCAACATGATTATCTCATTCTTCTCACGACAGAAACTCCCAGATACATGAGGGCAGTGTGATCCACATGCAAATGCATTCCGGGGACATTGTCTCTCCTTTAAGGACCAGGAAGGAGGCAATGACGAGGGACGTGGCGGTTTTAGGAGCTCAGGGCAGTGTGGCCATGGGGGCAGCGCGGCCTCGGGCCGGTGGGTGAAGTCAGCACGCACCAAGCCTGCGGGAGCAAGCAGTCTTTGGTGGTCCTGCTCTGCCCACACTGACCCAAGCGAGCACCGGGGACGCCCAGGACTCCCAGTGTGACCTATCAGTGTGCGGACTGGCTGGGTGGAGCTCAGGACAGCCTGCCGTGCCACCTGCCCCTACTCCACCCCCCGGAGGGCTCCTGAGTCACCCAAGGACAGAGGACGAGGGGCCCTGCAGACAGGTGGGCAGCCCCTGGCCCTGGTGGAGAGCCTCCCGGAGACCCAGATCACTCTCCAAAAAGACATCACTCTCCACTGGGGGAGGACAGGCAGGGCATAGAAACAGGACAGTCTCCAGTTCTAGTCCCAGCAAGGCCCCTCACTCTGGGAGCACCCGGGCATGACCCACAGGGGCCAACTGGTGTCCCCAGCCTCCCAACTGACCAGAGGCAGCACCACCAGGAATGTAGATCCTCCTGCGTGCCCTGTTGACCACAGCAGGGCAGCAAAGCAAGAAGCCATTCAGCGGCCAGGCACCCGCAGGGGCCAGGAGGCAGGGGACAACTCTGTTCTCCAAGTGCCTGGCAGCCGCAGGGGCCAGGAGGCAGGGGACAACTCTGTTCTCCAGGTGCCTGGCAGCCGCAGCAGGGTGCCCTAGGAGTGTTAAGGTCTGGGGCCTCAGCACCCCCAGGGAGGCCCCGTGAGCTCACCGTCAAGCCCAGGGGATCGGACACTGGCTCAAACCTGAGGAGGCTGAGCTGAGGAGCACCAGAGCAAAGGAGCTGACAGGACGGTGGCCTGGAGGGTCCAGGGGAGGCAAGAGCCGGTGGGCCCTGAGCCGGCCAGTGGTGGTGGGCCTGAGGGACTCAGACAAACCCCAAGACCCCCCCAGAGCTGCTGTGCTGAGGAGCCCTGCTGCTCCCCATCCTGGGGATCAGTGCACTCGGGAAGAATCATGCCCAGGAGCCTGATCCCAGGTCTCAGGACACCTGACCTCACAGGCAAAGGGGGACTTGCAGAGATGCAGGAAGGGGCCACAAGCCAAGGAATGCAGACACCTCTAGACTCTGCGTGAGGCCAGGAAACGGCTTCTCCTGGGCCTCCAGGGCAGCAGCCCTGCCACACCTCCACCTCAGCCCAGGGAGTCCACGTCAACCTCCGGCCTCCAAGACGTAGGATGGGAAAGGCATGTCCCTAGGGGGCAGGGCAGGGCTCCCTCCCGTGGGCATCCCAGAGGGTCCCGTTCTCCCTGGTGCCCACAGTATCGTGGTGGTGACAAACTCCAGTGGGCTTGGGCAGCGCCCACGCCAGCAGTCATGCCCCAGGGCAGGGTCTGCCTCCCCAGGCCAGGTGAGGCCTGTGGCGCCCGGGTGCTGAGCTCACTTGCCATGACTGCCTCGCTGTCCTTAGCCAGCTCCACCCCAGCCCTCTGGAATCTGGAACGGGAGCAGTTCTGGCCATCTGGGTCACCTGGATGCCCTCCTCACCAGCCCGGCACCGTCCTCAGCACAGGGGCAGCCTGTGCCCTACCCCGAAGGACCCCAGGGACCCCATCTCCTCATCCTAGAGGGCAGCAAGGCAGGGCTGCCCTTGACCTCAGGACCCCTGTGTCTCTGACCCAAGGACACAGGGACAAGAGGCAGGGACACAGAGAGGTGAACTGTGTGCCACCCAGGCATAAGCAGTGGCACCTGGGGAGGAAGATGCTGGTCCTCCCAGGCCCTGTCACTCACCAGGGGCGGGCCCAGGAGACAGGATGGCTGCAAGGCAGCTTTCCACCTTCCCAGGACAACGTGGTCAGGTCACATGCCCAGGTCCCCGGTGGAAGCCAGTCGCTGGAGCTCTGCCGGGTGGCAGGGAGCAGGCGCCCTGCTGCAGACGCAGGAGGCGTGCCTGGTGCCCGGGGGCGTGCATGCCATTCTTGTGGCTCCTGCAGCGCTCCAGGGGTGTGTGTGCAGGTGCTCCCACACCGTCCCCGCTGCCCTCTGGTCCCCGCAACGGCTGCCATGAAGACTTCTGGCCTGTCGCAAGGCTCTTGCGACTCCCGCCATCGCCCCCCAGCCCTGAGCCCAGCCTGCCCCTGGCAATGCCCCTGGGCTCTGGCACACTCTTCCCAGCTGACCATGGCCAGAGCCTGCGTTGTCAGGGGCACCTGGCACCCCTCACAGAGCAGGTGGCCCCTGGGAGCCTGTGGCCACCAGGACCCCAGGACCCAGCTCCCACTCGCCCTCCACGGTTCCTGCCAGATGAAGGAGGGTCAAGGTCCCAGCAGAAGAGAACTGGAGATGGGGACAAGTCACTTCCCAGGAAACCACCACGGAGGGCAGCCTGTGGGACAGATGAAGAGAAGGAACGGGCCCAGGGGAGCTCGTGGCTAGGGAAGGACTCCCTCTGTGGGGACCTGCTGGACACTGGACATTCAACACGGCTCAGGCTCCTGCAGCCAACATCAGTGAGGACGTCAGGGCCACTGGTCAGGGCCACCCTGTGACTTCCTGGCCCACGTGCCCCCGGCCCCGAGGTGGAACTTAAACTGAGCAGCGCAGGCAGCACTTCGGGGAGCTCTGAAATAATTACTGATTCAGAGAAAAGCAGCAGGTGAGAGATCAGAACATTCCAGAAACATAGATGAAAACGACCAGCAGGAGACACACGCGGGGTCAGGCTCCCGGGCCTGTTCCCATGCTCCTGGGTCAATTCTGAAGTATTCCCCAAACTCAAACCTCGGGACTTCAAGGTGATGGCCCTTGACAGGCCCTGACCCAATGCAGTCCATGCTGAGGGGCCGGAGCCAGCACTTGGGGGAGCCAGGTGAAGTCTTTCTCTGACCATCTGCCCAGAGGCTCGTGGCTGTACCCACTCTGCCCTGGACTCTCACTGGCCTTACCTGGGGCACAAGGCCACCGAGCCTCTGAGAGGACCTCACTCTCTGAGTGGACTCCCCACAGGGTCCCAGGAGGCAGAGCTGCCAAAGGCCACCCGAGGAATCGCGCTGTCCACCCGGCCAGGAGGGGGCCTGTGCAGCGGCCCAGCAGCCTGGGGTCCACAGGTCGTGGCCGACCATCCCCAGCGCAGAAGCACCTGCCCAGCCTGTCTGCGTCGGGGCTCGGCCAGGACGTCCCTCTCCTCAGCACAGGCCTTTCTAGCGTGGCCGGTGGCAGGTACAGAATCCAGAGACCAAACCTCAGGACAGGGTGAGCATTTGCATGAGCAGAGGCCATCACTTGGCCTGCAGGGCCAGCCTGGCCACCGTCTAACTTGACTGGACACAGCCGTACGAGTCTCCTGACATGGTCACAGAAGTGGGCAGCCTCAACAAATCCCCTCTTGCAGTTCTGAAGTCTGAGCTGGGCGTGGGGTGGGCTCCTCCTCCTGCTGTGAGGGAGGGGCTGTCCAGCCTCTGTCCAGCTTCCAGCCCGTGCTGGCTGGCAGTCCTCGGTGGCCCTGGTCCACCTCTACCTCCCTGTGGGCATGGCATCACCGGCTGTCCTGGATTGGGGGCCTGCCCTGTCCAGGATGACCTCATCTGAACTGTTGCCTCTGGCAGTACCTGACCCTGCTCTGCGCGTCACCGTGAAGTGGCGTTCTGAGGAGCCCAGCACACACCGCGACCTCACAGGTGGAGGCCTCCGAGCACCGGTGCCGAGCAGCACAGTGCAGTGTCCTGCTTCCCCTGGCCATGGCTGGGAGCTGGTCCAGCTGCGGAGCCAGCTGGGGGGCGCCAGGCCCCAGGCTCTAGACTGAGCGCTTCCATGGCTGAGCTGAGGTTCTGGCTTTGCCACCCCAGAAAGTGCTCGAGAATGGTGTGTGCAGTGCCTGAGAGCACGTCATGGGGACCCCAGGCCACGTGGGATTGGCCCTGAAGGCAGCTCTGAGCCGTGCCCAGTATGAAGGCTGTTGCATTTGGAACAATGACTGACCTCACTGGCTGCCCTCAGTGACCAACAGAAAGCACCCTGCAAGGCTCAGGTGGCAGACAGAGCCTGGTTTGAAGGGTACATGGCTTGACATGGCGGGTCTCATGGGCCAGCTCTTTCCCACTGGGGTCCCCGAGGTCAGCCTCCCTCGTTCCTCAGATGGCTGTCCACTGTCCTGTCCTGAAGTCAGAGCCAGCTGGGCCCCCTGCCCTGCCACTGAGGGCCGCATGGCTTTTACGAAGTCACCCCTCTGGCCTGTGTCAAAGAGGCACTTAGAGCCCTCTCCACAGGGAATGTTCTGGAGCGCGGTACTGGCCACATCTCATTGTTACATTGTGAGCACGTACAAATACCTAACAACAAAACCCGCACTTGTGCAACGATAACACACCAGTTAAAAATATTGTCCCCCTACCCTTGTGTGGAGCCTTGGCCCTGCCCACCTGTGTGTGAAGCCTTCCCCCTGCCCACCTGTGTGCAAAGCCTTGCCCCTGCCCACCTGTATGCGAAGCCTTGCCCCCTGCCCACCTGGGTGCAAAGCCTTCCCCCTGCCCACCTGGGTGCAAAGCCTTGCTCCCTGCCCACCTGGGTGCAAAGCCTTCCCCCTGCCCACCTGTGTGCAAAGCCTTGCCCCTGCCCACCTGTGTGCAAAGCCTTGCCCCTGCCCACCTGTGTGCGAAGCCTTGACCCCTGCCCACCTGTGTGTAAAGCCTTGCTCCCTGCCCACCTGTGTGTGAAGCCTTGCCCCCTGCCCACCTGTGTGCGAAGCCTTGCCCCTGCCCACCTGTGTGCGAAGCCTTGCCCCCTGCCCATCTGTGTGCGAAGCCTTCCCCCTGCCCACCTGTGTGTGAAGCCTTGCCCCCTGCCCACCTGTGTGCGAAGCCTTGCCCCTGCCCACCTGTGTGCGAAGCCTTGCCCCTGCCCACCTGTGTGCGAAGCCTTCCCCCTGCCCACCTGTGTGCGAAGCCTTGCCCCTGCCCACCTGTGTGCGAAGCCTTCCCCCTGCCCACCTGTGTGCGAAGCCTTGCCCCTGCCCACCTGTGTGCGAAGCCTTCCCCCTGCCCACCTGTGTGCGAAGCCTTGCCCCTGCCCACCTGTGTGTGGAGCCTTCCCCCTGCCCCTGCCCACCTGTGTGTGGAGCCTTGCCCCCTGCCCACCTGTGTGTGGAGCCTTCCCCCTGCCCCTGCCCACCTGTGTGTGGAGCCTTGCCCCCTGCCCACCTGTGTGTGAAGCCTTGTCTCCTGCCCACCTGTGTGTGAAGCTTTCCCCCTGCCCACCTGTGTGTGAAGCTTTGTCCCCTGCCCACCTGTATGCGAAGCCTTGCCCCCTGCCCACCTGTGTGCGAAGCCTTGCCCCCTGCCCACCTGTGTGCAAAGCCTTGCCCCCTGCCCCTGCCCACCTGTGTGTGAAGCTTCACACACAGGTGGGCAGGGAGCAAGGCTTCACACACAGGTAGGTGGGTGGGAGCAAGGCTTCACTCACAGGTGGTCGGGGACAAGGCTCCACACACAGGTGGGCAGGGGACAAGGCTTCGCACCCAGGTGGGCAGGGGGCAAGGTTTCACACACAGGTGGGCGGGGGCAAGTCTTCACACACAGGTGGGCAGGGGCCAAGGCTTCACACACAGGTGGGCAGGAGTCAAGGCTTCGAACACAGGTGGGCAGGGGTCAAGGCTTTACACACAGGTGGGCAGGGGACAAGGCTTCACACACAGGTGGGCAGGGGACAAAGCTTCACACACAGGTGGGCAGGGGGCAAGGCTTCGAACACAGGTGGGCAGGGGTCAAGGCTTTACACACAGGTGGGCAGGGGACAAGGCTTCACACACAGGTGGGCGGGGGAGGGCAAGGCTTCCCACACAGGTGGGTGGGGGCAAGGCTTCCCACACAGGTGGGTGGGGTCAAGGCTTCACACACAGGTGGGTGGGGGCAAGGCTTCACACACAGGTGGACAGGGGGACAAGGCTTCGCACACAGGTAGGTGGGAGGCAAGGCTTCACACACAGGTGGGCAGGGAGCAAGGCTTTACACACAGGTGGGCAGGGGTCAAGGCTTCGCACACAGGTGGGCAGGAGTCAAGGCTTCGAACACAGGTGGGCAGGGGGGGGCAAGGCTTCACACACAGGTGGACAGGGGGGCAAGGCTTCACACACAGGTGGGCAGGGGGGGCAAGGCTTCACACACAGTTGGGCAGGGAGCAAGGCTTCACACACAGGTGGGTGGGGGCAAGGCTTCACACACAGGTGGGCAGGGGGCAAGGCTTCGCACACAGGTGGGCAGGGGGGGCAAGGCTTCACACACAGTTGGGCAGGGGCCAAGGCTTCACACACAGGTGGGCAGGGGCCAAGGCTTCGAACATAGGTGGGCAGGGAGCAAGGCTTTACACACAGGTGGGCAGGGGCCAAGGCTTCACACACAGGTGGGTGGGGACAAGGCTTCACACACAGGTGGGCAGGGAGCAAGGCTTCACACACAGGTGGGCAGGGAGCAAGGCTTCACACACAGGTGGGGGAGCAAGGCTTCACACACAGGTGGGCAGGGGGCAAGGCTTCGCACACAGGTGGGCAGGGGACAAGGCTTCACACACAGGTGGGCAGGGAGCAAGGCTTCACACACAGGTGGGCAGGGGGCAAGGCTTCGCACACAGGTGGGCAGGGGACAAGGCTTCACACACAGGTGGGCAGGGGGGGCAAGGCTTCACACACAGGTGGGCAGGGAGCAAGGCTTCACACACAGGTAGGTGGGAGCAAGGCTTTGCACACAGGTGAGTAGGATCCAAGGCTTCACAGTGAGGTAGGTGGAGGCAAGCCTTCTCACACAGGTGGGTAGGGGAAGGCTTTGGCAACCCCACCCCTTCCCACGGCCACACACACTCTGCAACTTTCTTTCCTGGGTTCTTTATTTCACACACATCACAAAATACGACTCCCAGAGAAGTGGAAGAGCTTGTGTTCCCACAAAAACCCGCGTGAGAAAGTCTGGAGCAGCTCTTCTCATCAGCAGCCTGAACAAGAAGAACCGGGGTGTCCTCCAGGGGTGGAGAGAATTGAGAACTCGCAGTACGTCCTTCCTCCACAGAACACAGCCAGATCGGAAGAGACCGGGTCCAGGAAACCACCCAGTGGACCTCAGAAGCTTCAGGCCCAGGGAAGGGAGTGGTCTCCCAGGCCCCCCGTGGTAGATCCCACCACTTGGCTCTCTGCCACACAAACCTTACAGCCCAGCAGACGGGGAGCAGGCTGGAGTGGCCTGCCTGCAGAGGCCAGCAGGGGGTTCTTCAGGACACTGGGACAGCCTGTGTCCAGCTTACAGAACCCAGCTGGGTCAGACCTCAGAATCCTGTGCCACAGAAGGGATTTTATTGCCGGTAACTTTTTGATATTGAAAAAGGACCCTGACCCACCAAATTGGGTTTATATCAGCAGAGGGTCATGGCTCACCTCTGGGGAAATTCTGGGTCGGCTGGGCCTAGAGCAGGGCTACGGGGAAGGGCTTGCAGAGGGAAGGAGGGAAGGGATCTGGAGGACCCCCCTGAGTCCTGCATCTCCTGTTTCCTGGCCTTCTGGATGGTGGTCATGATGGTGGTGGTCATGACGGTCATGGTGGTGGTGGTGGTGATGGTCATGGTGGTGGTCATGATGGTCATGATGGTCATGATGGTCATGATGGTCATGGTGGTCATGGTGGTGGTCATGGTGGTGGTGGTGGTCATGATGGTCATGGTGGTCATGGTGGTGGTCATGATGGTCATGGTGGTCATGGTGGTGGTCATGATGGTCATGGTGGTGGTGGTGGTGATGATGGTGATGCTAACAATGATGATGATGGTCATAGTGGCCATGATGGTCATGGTAGTGGTGGAGATGATGGTGACAATGATGGTGGTGATGATGATGATGGTGATGATGGTGGTGGTAGTGGAGACAGTGACAATGATGGTGAATGATGGTAACGATGATGGTGATGATGGTGATGAGGGTGACATTGACAGTGAGGATGGGGTGATGATGGTCATGGTGGTGGTGATGGTGGTGATGGTGATGATAATGATGATCAGGATGGTGGTGATGATGGTCATGATGGTGGTGATGGTGGTGATGGTGATGATAATGATGATCAGGATGATGGTGATGGTGATGATAATGATGGTGTTGGTGACATGATAATGATCATCATGTGATAATGATGGTCATGATGGCAGTGGTGGTGGTGATGATCATGGTGATGAAGATGATGATGGTGGTGGTGGTAGTGATGTAGGTGATGATGATGGTGATATGGAAATGAGGGTGATGGTGGTGGTGATGGTGGTGGTGGTAGGGATGATGGGGATGATGGTGATATGGTAATGATGGTGCTGGTGGTGATGGTGGTGCTGATGGTTACAAAGGTGACAGTGGTGGTGGTGGTGATGATGGTGATGAGGATGATGATGGGGATAACGAGAGGGGAGAGGACAGAGAGAAAGGACTTCTCCCTGGGAAGATTATGAGTGGAAAAATCATGGTTCCCATGGATGGTCCAAAGCGGGGGCTTGAGGCCCCTGAGATGGTTGTATGGGGGCCACACGTGCTCACTGTGGTACCCAGAGAAGCTGAGTACCCCTAATCCAGTCCCCAGGTGCTCCAGGGGCGAAGGGGGCCAGAAAGCCTCCCACAGCTCTGGTCTCAGTGGATTCAGGTCCCTGCTGACTGAGTGGGCCGTGCCCTTCCCCGTCCCAACTCTGCGCTTTAGACCATCCCACCAAACACCCCCAGGCTCTACCTCAGTGCTCCAGACTCACACTGGAGACTCACGCCTGGTCAAGTGCACAGCACAGCACCATCCAGGGAGTCCTGCGACTGTCACAGTGCCACATGGGACTTTAAACCCAGTGGTGTGGCTGTCTGTCTGGGGGAGGGCATTGAACCAAAGTGACCTGTGGCCGGGACCACACCCTCCAATACCCTGAGCAGCTCAGACTCCTACCCAGACCTGGGGGCAGTAAAGCCCACCCAGAAGAAGCGTCCACCCAGGCTCAAAGCCCTGCATGGCCCTGGGTCTCCGAGGCCCGCTGCACTCCAGCTCCTTCCTCACCACAGTTGAGGAAGGGTGGAGAGGGGAGGAGCCAGAGAGGCTGGTCCAGGCCAGGAGTTGAGTGCCCAGGACGGAGTCTCCCTGCAGGCACATGGCAGGAGGCAGATGGAGCCCTGCAGGAGAGGAGGTTCTTGGCTCCCACGGCTGGGCCTCCCCAGCCTTTGGCTCCTTTCACACCTGAGTATGGCGCCAGGTGGGGACAGAGGGCCAGGGAGGCCTGCAGCAGGGCTGGACTCTAGCCTTCACCTAATGCCTCTCCTAGCTCAGCCCCCCTGCTCCACCTCGTCCTTCTGAATTTAAGGATGAGAGACCAATAGCAGCAGTGTCCACGGAGAAGACGGGTCGGCCTCTGCCAGTGTCGGCCTTGTGCAGTGGCCTCCTTTGGCAGGGGGCTGCTCACCACACCTGTTCTGAGGCCCACGATGAGCCCCGAGCCTGGGAGGGGGCCTCTGGTCAGAGGTTGAGGAGGGGGAGGGCTTGGCCCCTGGTGCCCCTCTAGCTGCCCAAAAGGGCCTCCTTGTTCCCAGGCCGGGTGCAGGGTGGTGGCAGACGCTGAGGCCAGGGACAGAACTCTCAGAGATGCCCGACAGCGGGGCCACCCACGCCCAGCGCCAGCAGAATGCCCTGGTCTTCCCAGGTACACTTCCTCAGGGACAGGGGGACATGGCACTCAGCTGCCTGCAGGGGACACCACTGGCCCAGGAGCTGTGCCCCAGGACACAGGAGGTCTGCCAGGGAGAGCTAGCTGTCCCCACACTGCCAGCAGGGCGAGGAGTCCTGGCCTCCCTGCTGGTCAAGTGCACAGCACAGCACCATCCAGGGAGATGACCATCCACAGAGACGGTCGACATCACGGGGGGCGTCCCACTGCAGGCTGCTGGAGCTGGGCACAGGGCCCAGGCTCATCCCTGGAACAGGCCGGGCCTCGTCAGCTGCTCTTTCCCTGAAGTTGTGGCCGGCAGTGGGATGGGGACGAGGCCCAGGCCTGGGGGTCCTGTGTGGGGGAAGCTGGCTCCTGTCCCACCCCAGGCACGAGTCAGGGGAGCTGCAGGGAAGTGCTGTTTCAACTCCGAGCATCCAGGGTGGCCCAGCCAGGTCTCCAGTGGAGGCGGCTGCCTGGCTCCTCATGGCCGCCCAGGAAGCCTGGCAGGATCTCTCCATCCCACCCAGGTCGCCCAGAGTGAGCTGAGGCCGAGCCCGAAACCCAGCTTCCTCCGCACCGTGAACACCAGGGGCCCCCACGCCGACCCACGGGAGCTCCAGAGAACACCCCGCCAAGACCAAGGCCTCCCAGGCGGCCAGCACCAGGGCAGCCAGGTTACCCCTGGGAAAGGAAGTGGGCGAGAAAGAGGGAGGAGAGACTCCCGGAAAGCGGAACGCAGACTAGACTCACGGCAGGACAATGAGCAGGGCTGCCCGCCACACTCTGCCCACTCCCAGTCACACCTGACCCACACCAGAGGCTGCCGGTGGCCGCAGAGCAGGCTGGGAAGAGGTGGGAGCTCTCCACACCAGGATCACGCGGGCGCAAGCCGCCTGCAGAGGCACCACCAGCCCCTTGGCCTCCCCTCTGCGGAGACCTGTCCACTCCAGACTGGGCCTGGCCCCACCTCCCTGACCTGTTTCCATCTGCAGGGGGTAGGGGACTCATGCACTTGGACAGCAGGTTGAGGTGGCCCAGAATGAAGGGAGGTGCAGGAGTGGGCTCCCTCCTGGGCCCTGGTGCCTCCTTGTGAAGGCTTTCACCCTTGCCAGGGCTGGACACGGAAGGCCCAAGCCAGAGTCCAGGGAGAGCAGCAGGACTCAGGCCCCTTGGCAAAGGCGGAGCAGCTGGGGGCCCCTGGGCTCAGGAGTGAGGGCTCCCACAGTTTTCCAGGCGTGCCCCAGGCCTGCTCCAGCAGCTCTGAGCCAGGAGTGACCACTTCCTGCCCTGCAGAGTTGGCCGACTCGCTGGCTGTCTAGTCCTGTCCCGGGGGCCCCAGATGAGGCTCTAAGGGAAGCAGCCCTGTAAGAACAATGCGCCACCCCAAGCCATGAATCTAACCTGGACCAGGGACGGGGCTGCCCGCAGCAAGGACAGAGGGACAAAGCCCAGCTCTGCTGACTATGCACATACCAAAGCTTCCAAGAGACAAAATGAGGCCCATTCCAGGCGGGGGCTCTGTCTGGGGCACATGAGGAACCCAAGGCTCTGTCCCTGGAGCTTCAAAAGAGGTCCCCGAGACCCCCATGCCAGAGGCCCGGGTGCCGGTTGGAACTGCCCTGCCCCCTCTGCTGCCCCCTGCCCACAACAAGGTCTCCTGTTGCACCGATGCACATCACGGCCCAGCCCCTCTCTGGGGCCCCCAGGAGTGCAGCCACCTCAGGCTGGTCCTGGGCCCCTGCAGGTGTCCTGAATCTACATTTGGCAGCTCTGTCCCCAGCTGCCCAGGCTGAGGACATGCTGGTCAGCAGATCATGGCGCCTTGGAGCTGAGGGTCTGAAGAGAGGCTTCCTGGCCTGTAGCTGAGGGGCAGGCCAGCTGTCACTTGCTGCCTGGGGCCATCCAGTGTCACAAAGCCCTTCCTTGGGCTGACTTGTGGCTGACCCCTGAACCCCGGGCCTCCAGTGGCCCTGGACAATCAGACACAAACTCCAGGCCAGTCAGCCCTGCACAGCGAACTGGACGTCCAGAGAGCCCGCCTTGCCTGTGCCTCTCTGCAGGGCAGGTGTGTGCTCCGGGCTCCATGCTTGGGGGAGCCCAGGTCACCGGCACGGGTCTGGACCTGACCTCGCAGGTCCTGCGGTCACCGAGCCCGCGTGAACATTAGGAATGGAAACGGAGGTGTGGCCATGGACTCTCCCAGTGAGGGCGGCAGAGCGAGAGGGAGCCAGGATGGAGCCTGCTCTGGGCTGCGGCCCTGCCCATGGCCTCCTCCAAACCTCAGGCGACATCTCTGCTGCCCTGCGCAGCCCAGAGCAGGCTCACCTGGCTCCCTCTGCTCTGCCGCCCTCACAGGAGAGACTGTCACCCTCCTCCCTCTTCCTGTCCCTGCAGAGGTCAGGTGCCCAGACCGTGCCGGTGACCTGGGCTCCCTGGAGCCGGAGCACACACTGCCCTGATCAGTTCAGAGGGAGGCACGGCAGGGCTCACGTTGAACAGCAGAAGTCTGCTTGGGCTGCTGCTCCTTCACTAGGAAGAGAAACCTGCTCAGGCCTTTGCCTTCAGGGTCCAGTTACTTGCAGACAAATGCACTCCTCAACCCAGGCAGCAACCGGGAGGAGCATGAGACGCGCCGAGGACAGTCCTCTCTGCCTCTGCCCTCCCCACCTGCAGTGCCCAGCGCTGGCAGGAGCTCGGGGGGCTTCACTCCTGGCACAAAGTTTCTTCCCAGACCTGTACCACATCCTCCCAGCTGCAGCCCCACTCCCCCCTGTGCAGCCCGGCTCGTGCCTGAGCCCGGGAGCGACTCTGCCTCCCTGCACACAGAGTCCCTGAGCCACCCCAGGGCGGGGGGCGTCAGCCAGCTCTGCATCCACAGATGCAAGACGAGGCCTGGGAACCCTCCGACGCGTTCGCGGCAGACCCGGGGCAGACCCTGGCCCCTCCAAGCGGCAATTCAACCCTGCGCCTCCGCGTACGCCTCCCAGGCCTAAAGCTTGGGTCCTCGCACAGCTGCGCCTCCCCTGCCTGGCTGCCGCTGGCAGTGACAAGTCCCTCAAACCCACATTTGTAATAAACACCGTTCATCGGCGACAGAACGCCCCTCCTGGAAATGGAGCTGTGGAACTGCTTTGTTTTTATCACCAGCTTAATAGTGACTAATGCCTGGGTGATTATCCTGTGCTTTTTCTGTGTGGCGCCGGGAACAAACAATATCATTAGCATTGTAAGAAAGGGGGAGAAAGCAGAGCGAGAGGCAGGCGGAGCCAGCCCTGTGCTGGCAAGTGTCTGCAAGCGTGACCTCTGGGCCATGATCTGGAAGCTTCCATGCCTCACTGTTTGATGTTGCAAGATAAAACAAACCTAAATCGGAGAGAGTTCCCCAAATACCTGACGCTATTCTTTAAAAGTGCCCAGATGTGCATTGAAGAGCGACGTCCTGCCGGGAAATGAAGCCGAGGAGCCGGGAAGGCGTAAGGCCCAGGCGGGCGGAGGAAGCCCATTGGCTGCACTCTTCATGAGCCCTGCATCCCGCGCGCTTTTCCACCCTGGCGGGAGAATTCACCGCGCAACTAATTTCCAAAGAAAATCCCACCCGCCCACAGGCACCTTCCCCTACAAACAGCGGCTCAGGACGTGGGCCTGCCCTGGGCGTCAAGGTCTCCTCCAGCGGGGGCCAAGGAGGCGGCTGCTCTGGTGTGGACAGGTCCCTGCTCGAGGACCTCCCTGGCCCAGCCAGCAGGATGCTCTGGCGCCCAGGGTCTGAAAGCAGGCCAGGCGGGTCCTGATGGACCCTCCCAGCCCCACAGCCCCCGAGTAAGGGGGCAGTCAGCTGCCCTTCTCAGCAACGTCAGGGACTCTGCCTGCACCCACGGGCCCTCTGGCCCCTCTGGCCCCACGCTCTGGCCTGAGATGCCCTCCTGGCCCCTCTACCCACCTGCTCGATGTTGATTCATAAGCCCCAGGGCCTTCCCCGAGAGTCGGGCGCCACCCTTAGCGTCCTGAGGCTGCCCCGACATGACACCAGCTGGCGGTGTGGATGGACACCTCTTCTCCTCCGAGCTGGAGGCCCCAAGTTCAAACTGGAGGGTTGGGCAGGGTGGGCCCTGGGGTGGATCTTGCCCTTCCAGCTTCAGGTCCTGCCAGCCCTCCTTGGCCTGTCGGTGGGTCCTTGCAGTCTCTGCCCCCCTTCCACGTGGTCCCTGGGTTCCTCCTCAGAGCACACCTGCCGCCGACTGCAGGGCCACCTTCTCTAGTGTGGCTTCATGGTGACCAAGCACATCTACACAACCGAATCTCCAACAAGGTCGCATTGTGCTGCGGGTGGAAGTTCTCCAACCCGCAGAGTGGTCAGCTCACCAGGGCACAGAGAGGTTGAGTCACGTCAGCAAGGTTGTCCAGCTGTCTGGTACAACCAAGATGAGAATCAGACGGCAGGCTCGGGGCCTGGCTGTCCTCACTGGGGTCTTGCAGAGGTACCTGAGGGCAGCAGCCCAAGGCCACCAGGGATGTGCTTTGTGGGAACCACAAACCTCTCCATCCCACCGTTGTCCCTGGCTCTGGGTGGCGGGACACGTGTACCCAGGCCTGCTTTAGTGGAGGACCATCCTGTTCACCTGCCATGATGTGAGTCCCGCCTGGGGCTGCACAGGAGACCCAACAGGGCCGGAGCCGGTGAGCCCCGCACACAGGGAGGCAGGGCCGGCCTCGCAGACTCGGGGAGTCTGTTCCTGCTACACGGTTGCGTAATAAATAGATTAGGGCATTAGGCACCGGAGTTATTAAAAGTGAAAGATTCTCAAAGAGAAGGCGAGGGATTCTCAGAGCCTCCGTCTCCTACAAATATGTAATGAAATTTAAATTGAATCTGGTTTAAAATCATTTACCTTTTGACATCATGTATCAGTACACTAAGCATCGGTTGAGAAAGCAAATAACCTTTCAAGCAGAATGAAAAATTACTCTGTCTCTTTTGATTCCATGTTAATTTTCAGATTTAAACTACCCCCGAGCTCTCTGCTTGGGGTCATCCACAGGAGACCATGCCCGCGTGGGGTCCGGCTGAGCAGGCGGGGACCCATGCCGCGGACACAGGTCCTCCCTCTCTAGGGACAAGCGAGCTGGTGGGAAACCAAGGCCTCCTCACTGGGGCCATCTGGTCTACCCGGCTCCAGGGTGCAGATGGGGAATCACCGCCAGGGAGGGACATGCCTGTCACCCCAGTGTGGCTCCGAAGAAACCCGGGAGGAGCCAGGACACCCCCAGCCTCCCGGGGTCCCAGGGGCATCCCAGTCTTCTGAAAGGCCCAGCTTCTTCACGGGGATCACTTGAGGTCCCCTGAGCCAGAGCGGCCACCGGAGAGTCAGCGTGCCCCAGGACGCGGCGGCAGGTGCTGATTCTGTCCAGGTCTCTGCCTGGAACCCACCATCCTGGCCCAGAGCAGGGGAGCCTGCAGCCCGAGAGGGACGATGGGCCAGGCAGGGGACGAGCCTAGCCCCCGGGTCGGGGGACGACTCTGCCCAGCTGGGGCCGCAGTGCTCACTGGACCTGCCCCCAGGTCCAGCTCTGTGACTGTGCCCACAGCATCGAGAGGGCAGCCCAGCCCAGGATGGAGACTCTCCGCCCCAGAGCATGCCCTAGTGCCAAAGTCCCACCGTCCCTGGTGCCACGTAGCCCCCCGACCCGAGGCAGGAAGCCTCTCAGACCTCCTGGCAGTGGGCCCCGGGGGTGGAGCACCCAGGCGGCCGGGGTCTTCCCTGAAGTCAACACAGGCTGCCCGTCCAGCCCCTTGTGACGATGGCTGGTGTCCAGAGAGGACTGGGCCTGGGCCCCCTGGAGGCCTACTGCTATTTCTTAATTAGTGAGGGAGACAAAGGGGCTTTTCATGGGGCTGCCCCTGTGCTGTCACATGCCAGCATCACTGGGCTCTGCCAGGAGTCCACCCCCACCCTACTGCGCCTGCCCCGGAGACAGGGGCAGGGATGAAGAGAGGGGAGGAGAGGGAGGAGGCCCCAAGCCCACTGGGTGCCCCGCAGAGGGCCCAACCCTGCGCATCACACTGTCCACCTCACCACAGCCACTGGACACGGGGTCAGGGTCTAAGCAGCAGGCTGGGCAGCTCCAGTCAGGGCCAGGGTCTGCAGATCCCCAAGTGAGGGGCTGATTCCCACCAAGACACAAGTCAAGGCCTGCAGGGGCCCAGGGTGGCTCTGGTCAGAAGCCCAGGGTGGCAGTGTGCCGCACAGAGTGGCCACCTGCATCCAGGCAGAGGTACCGGCTGGAACAGGGTGTGCTCTGGGGCCCAGGCTCAGGCCTGTGAGGTTCAGAAGGGAGGGCGGGGGGGCCGGGCAGGGGGAGCTTGTCCTGGGCGGCCGACTGCCAAGCCCAGAGCTGCTTCCACCACCCTGATGGCAGCCGCGCCCCAGGCCTGCCCATGGGCTGTGTCACCAGGAGGGACCCGGGACAGGGACCCAGGTCCTGGGGAGGGTGTTAGCGCCCCCCAGAGGTGGGGCACAGGCTATGGAGACCCTGGAGGGCTCCTGGCAATCCCCCGCTGACTTCTGAGGAACAGGGCTGGGGCGCCAGGGCTGGGGGGCCCAGGGGTGGGGGGCGCCCAGGGGTGTGGGATGCCCAGGGGTGGGGCAGCCCAGGGGTGTGGGACGCCCAGGGGTGGGGGATGCCCAGGGGTGGGGGGCGCCCAGGGGTGGGGAGCCCAGGAGTGTGGGGCGCCCAGGGGTGGGGCAGCCCAGGGGTGTGGGACGCCCAGGGGTGGGGGATGCCCAGGGGTGGGGGGCGCCCAGGGGTGGGGAGCCCAGGGGTGTGGGGCGCCCAGGGGTGGGGGGCGCCTAGGGGTGGGGGTGCCCAGGGGTGGAGGGCGCCCAGGGGTGGGGACGCCCAGGGGTGTGGGGCACCCAGGGGTGGGGACGCCCAGGGGTGGGGGGTGCCCAGGGGTGGGGACGCCCAGGGGTGTGGGGCGCCCAGGGGTGGGGACGCCCAGGGGTGGGGGGATGCCCAGGGGTGGGGGGCGCCCAGGGTGGGGGATGCCCAGGGGTGTGGGGCCCCCAGGGGTGGGGAGCCCAGGGGTGTGGGGCGCCCAGGGATGGGGACGCCCAGGGGTGGGGGGCGCCCAGGGATGGGGGACGCCCAGGGGTGGGGGGCGCCCAGGGGTGGGGGGCGCCCAGGGGTGGGGGGGATGCCCAGGGGTGGGGGACGCCCAGGGGTGTGGGATGCCCAGGGGTGGGGGGCGCCCAGGGGTGCCGCCGCCCATGCAGAATCACATCTGGCCGCCCCAGCACCCAGGCCAGAGCTGAGGTGGGCTCCAGCAGCCGTCCTGCTCTCTGCTGGTGAAGTGGGGCTGAGGGCTGCCAGGTGGACATCCCAGAGCCAGAGGTGTCCCTCGGGGTTTGCTCCAAACATCTGCGGGACGAGAGCGCCCCGTAAAATGGCCCCTCTGCCCCGTGACGCTCTCCTCAGTAAAACGCCAACTAAATAAAGCCCCAGCTGAGGGCAGCCTGCAGCTCTCTGTGGGAGCAGGAAAGAGAGCGGGGCTGGACACGGTCATGGCGGGCCCTGCTGCCCGGGATGGGGAGGCCACCCGCCCCCCAGCTCCTTCCCTACCTGACCCAGGGGCAGGGAGGGGGGAGGCCTGTCCCCAACCAGAGACTTGAGGAGGAGCCTGAGGCCAGGGCAGAACAGAGACCAAGTCACCAAGTCACCTGCACATCACCATGGATACAGCCTCCACATGGTGTCCCTGGGCCACGGGGAGGGGATGGGGGTGGGGGCATCCTCCCTGGAGTGGGGGGCAGCACCCCTGTGCCTTCAGCTGCTGACGTCACAGGGTGGGGTGAGGGTGGCTGCAGGGATCAAGGGCAGGGGCGCCGGAGTCCTGGGGTGCAGGGCTGGGCCCGGGGCCTCTGGAAGGGCAGGGAGGACAGCCCTCACAGCCCCTGCACCTCCACCCCCACAGGCCTTCCGCCTAATGTTGATCAACTTAAACGCCAGCGTCTCTGTGCCCCCACTCGGGTTCCACCACCACCTGCTTACTCAGTGCTCGCGTGGCGCACCGAACTGGCGGCCCAGGAGGCCGCCACGGAGGCCCATTTCACCAAGTCTGCTTCTCCTGGACCTCTGGCCGGAGATCTAGGCAGGAGGCTGCAGAGCGGAGGTGGCGGGTGTGGATCTGGGTGGTAGGTGGGCCCTCTGTGCTCAGCCTACAAGGGACACCTGCCTACAGGAAGGACGGAGCTGCCCCATGGCCCAGGCTGGCGTCCTGACGGCACAGCAGACCAGACCCTCGCCACGGGCAAGGGACTCCTCGTGTCCAGAGCAGAGCCCCCGCCGCCTGTCCACCCCCTGCTGCAGACCCTGTGTCACCTGCAGCCCGGGGCCTCCTGCTCGGTGTCTGCGTCACCCCGTGTCACTCCAAGGTCCTCTGGAGGAGAAGCCCCTGCTTAACAGGGAGGGGAGGCTGGAGGGCAGCTGGACCAGCGGTGGGCAGGAGGCAGGGGTGGTGGGAGGGACTCGGGCCAGGCAACAGGGCGGGCACAGAGGGCCTCAGGAGTGCCCTTGAATTGGGCTGCGGCCCTGAGTAAAGAGTCCCTGGGGCAAGGAGGATGGAGGGAACAGAGGAGCCGGACGGAGCCCTGGGGCAGGCAGAGGTCTGAGGGTCTCTGGGATGAGGTCAAGGTGCTGAAGGGGAGGGACGGATGGGGAGGTGCAGGAGGAGGGTTGGGCAGGGCGGCAGGGCAGGACTGCACTCGGGCTGCCCACCCTAGGCCTGGCTACCCTGCTGAAGGGCCTGCCCCAAGGCCGGGGTGTCAGCTGCCCACCAGGTTGTCCGGCCTCTGCTTCTTTCTATGGAGAGACTCCTGGCTGGGAAGCCTGTGGCAGGTCCAAATTTGAGCCTGTGAGGTTCCACAGTAATGGAAATGACCTGCAGTCACCACAGGTTTTGAAGAGTAGAGATGATGTGTCAAAGTGAAACCAGCCCAGAGGGACAGTCCCATTAGTGTGGCTTCAGCATTCTGAGATGCTAGAGCCTCGTGACCGGTGGATTTTTCCTTTTTGCCTTGTCTGCCAGGAAACTCAGAACTCAATGGCGTCCTCGACTTCGTTGCCCTGTACAGCCTAGGCTGGCAGTTCTCAACTGAGATGGTCACCTGCTGACCAGGGCAGGGGCTGGCTCTTGGGACTCTCCTCTCTGCCCCACACAGAAGGCACCTAAAGCAACACTCGACGCTGCCTCAAGATGCTGAACACCATGTCCACAGAAGCACATCTCCCAGAAACGTCCTGGACTCCGGTGGGTCCCTGAGGAAGCGCGTGGCTACCTCCCTGAGAACGTGAACCCCACGTCGAAGCCAGACAGAGCGAGCAGCGACTCAGAGGTCACAGCAAAGTTATCCACCAACCGCCGAAATTAAATTTATTAAGAGGTAACGGGTTTTCAATGAATTTATTAATCAATCTGACAACGCCTGGGGATTGTAATATAAAAATAATCAGCTGGCCTTCTCACCAACGTGGGATGCCAAGAGGTGTCATTTAATTTCCAGTGTCGACTGCCGCCTCGTGAAACTCACTGCTGCGTTAATTGAGATGAGAGTTTGCAGTTTCAGGGCTGCGAGTGTTCCTTTCACCCAGAGGCTGCACACGGAGGACACGGCCCGGGGTGAGGAAAGGGCCCTCTCCATGGCCCCTCAGCCTGCAAGGTCCCCAGATGGGGCCATGCCCCCGAGGGACAGGTGGGACCTCTTCCCCAGTCCTGAGACCCCACAGGAAGGTGAGTGAAGGAGGGCACCACGGATGGGAAAGGTCCTCTGGGCCAGGTCTTCCCTCCTCCCTCCTGGACTCTGGGTGGCCGAGACCCCTCGTCTAAGCTGAACCAGCATCCTCCTGACTGTCCCCAGCATCACCAGGCAGAGCCCGCAACTCTAGCCTCAGAGGAGGGCACTCCTGAGGACAGGGGTGGCCGACAGACGAGGTGGTCTCCTCTGGAAGTCATCAACAAGACTTAGAGGTCACACCAGGATGCACGATGGCTGGGGGGCCGGAGGGGACCCTTCGGGCTTGCCCAGGCTGGGGGTGCTGGGGAGCCAAGGGTGGGGGCCGTGTTGGTGGCTCCAGTCAGATGGGCCAGGTCAGTCTCAGCCTTTCTCAGCCATGCTCTCTGCTCAGAGTCCCCAAGCTGACCGTCAATCTCTGGAGCCTGGAGTGACCCCCAGGCGGTGGGCGCAGCAGTTGGCTGGTGGTTCCAATATTGCCATGGATCACGGTGGCCATTAGGGAAGGCATCAGGGACTTGGAGACCCTGGCTGCCCGCCCAGCGCTGGCCCCACAAATGCACGGCCAGGTGGGGGTGGGGGTGGGGGCCAACCGCAGGTTCCCCAGCCCAGCTCCGGGAGACCCGCGGGAGGCGAGGTGAAGAATGAGCTGGACCCGCGGCTGGTCAGCACAGGCAGGGCTCCTGGGGCCAGCAGAAGCCTTGGCGGCTAGGCCCTTGTTTCAGGCTGGCCTATTTCCCGCCAGCTTTTACCTCCCACCCCCACGTTCCTGTGTGTGCAGGGAGGACTGGCTCCTGGCCAGAACGTCGGAAGACATGAGAGGCCACACCACAGGCCGCTCCCTCCCCTCTGCCTCGTGAGCTGGACCCTCCAACCTGCCCTGGGCCTCAAGATGCACCTGGTGTGTGGGGCCACTGTGCCCAAGTGCCACCCTGAGTACAGCACCTTCTCTGGCACCAGCTCCCAGTGGCCCTCCCAGTTACGGGTGCCCAGCCCCATCCTTGCCCTCGGCCCCAGCCTGGGGGCAGCCAGGAGAGCCCCTCCCTCACACTGTCAGTCAGGGGCCTCACCCTTCAAACACCCCTCCCTCCGTCTGAGAGAAGGGCCACCCGAGGCATGGTCCCGTGGTCCCACTCGGGGTGGACAAGCCAAACCCAGTGGTCACTAAATATCCAGAGTGAGGCTTCCCCGATGCCTGGGAGAGGCCGTCCCCATGGGCAGGGGCCAGGGATGGCTGAAAGTGGGCAGGACCCTGCAGAGCTCCTGGCCACCTGGCAGAGCAGAGGGGCTGCAGAGGTGAGGGGCCTCGCAGGACGTGGGTCGTTGTGACGTGAAAGTGAGGACCAGGGGGGCAGGGCACTGACTGGAGGGCATTCCCACAGGAACCCTCCATCTTTATAACCCTGCCCAACCCCCACCCTCTGGAGCCACATCCCGTCTGCCAGGTGTGGAGAGGGTCCAGCCTGGAAGGCTTGTCCTTGGTCAGGCACAGAAGAGGGAGGAGAGGACAGGAAGGAGCTTGGACGAGGAGGGGAAGAGGAGGAGGAAGAGGAGGGGGAAGAGGAGGAGGAAGAGAGGGGGAAGAAGAGGAGGGAGGAAGGGAAGAGAGAGGAAGAGGAGGGGAAGAGAGGAGGAAGAGGAGGGGAGAGGAGGAGGGAAGAGGAGGGGGGAAGAGGAGGGGGAAGAGGAGGGGAAGAGGAGGGGGAAGAAGAGGGGAAGAGGAGGGGGAAGAGAGGAGGAAGAGGAGGGGAAGAGGAGGGGAAGAGGAGGAGGAAGAGGAGGGGGAAGAGGAGGAGGAAGAGGAGGGGGAAGAAGAGGAGGAAGAGGAGGGGGAAGAAGAGGAGGAAGAGGAGGGGGAAGAAGAGGGAAGAGGAGGGAAGAAGAGGAGGAGGAAGAGGAGGGGAAGAGGAGGAGGGAAGAGGAGGGGAAGAAGAGGGGAGAAGAGGAGGGGGAAGAGGAGGAGGAAGAGGAGGGGGAAGAAGGAGGAGGAAGAGGAGGGGGAAGAGGAGGAGGGGAAGAGGAGGGGAGAAGAGGAGAGAGGGAAGAGGAGGAAGAAGAGGAGGGGGAAGAGGAGGGGAAGAGGAGGAGAGGAGGGGAGGAGGAGGAGGGAAGAGGAGGGGGAAGAGGAGGGGGAGAAGAGGAGGGAAGAGGAGGAGAAGAGGAGGGAAGAGGAGGGGGAAGAGGAGGAGGAAGAGGAGGGGGAAGAGAGAGGGGAAGAGGAGGAGGAAGAGGAGGAGGAAGAGAGGAGGAAGAGGAGGGGAAGAGAGGAGGAAGAGGAGGGGGAAGAGGAGGAGGAAGAGGAGGAAGGAGAGGAGGGGAAGAGGAGGAGGAAGAGGAGGGGAAGAAGAGGGGAAGAGGAGGGGGAAGAGGAGGAGGAAGAGGAGGGGGAAGAGGAGGAGGAAGAGGAGGGGGAAGAGGAGGAGAAGAGGGGAGAGGAGAGGGGGAAGAGGAGGGGAAGAGGGAAGAGGAGGAGGAGAGGAGGAAGGAGGATCTTGTCCCTCCCTCCTGGAGCAGAGGTCAGGAACAAAGATGGCCCGGCCAGCCATGGTGTCTTTCCTGCCAGAGGCCAGGCCAGCCTCTCTGCCCACAGGTGGTGCCCAGAGCTTGGCTCACTCCCGTCCAGCACAGAGCAGGAGCCCAGGGGAGAGGGGGTGGGAGGGGCAGTGAGGCCAAGCAGAGCACAAGCCCCGTGCCCTGCCCACTGAGCCCACCCAGCACCTTGCCAGCCTCCTGCTCCCGGTTCCCTGAGGCTCTCCTCCTTCCTGCAGAACACAGGTCTGGCCCTGCGTCCAGTCAGCTCCCGCCAGTCCTCCAGCTGTGTGCTGTCATCACATGGGCATGTCCCCAGACAGACGAGGGCAATGCCTGGGTGGGCCCAGAGGCGAGTGGACAGCAGCCACAGCTGGTCTGCCTTTGGTGCCCAGAACACACCTCCCCCTCGGCTGCCCCTCCAGCCAGGAGCCCAGGGCACAAGAGGACGGTGGGGCAGCCGGGCTCCTGGAGAGGGGGACTTCACACCACACTTCACAGGGGCTGCTCGAGGCCCAGAGTGACAGCCGGTTCCATGCCCCTGGCACAGGGACACTTGAAGCAGCTAGCAGTACAGCCGCATGCTCACCTGCAGAGCTGACCCTTGGCACTGCGGAGTGAAGGTTGCTTTGACATGGAGCCTCACAGCCCACCCCTGCAGGCCGTGTGCTTTCAGCAGAGACTGCTGACCTCAACAATGGTGAATCAGCAGGGGAGGCTGTCCTGGGAGTGGTCCTGGGGTCCTGGGACCCACCAGCCCCTTGAAGGGCACCCAGAAGTGCACCCAGCAGCTGGCCAGAGCCCCACCCACCAATGCTGGAGGCCGGGGTAGGCAGTGGCCTCCAGCACCCCATCATCTTCTCTACTCCCGCTCACTCCCTGAAGCCCCTCACTGGGCACTCTCCCTGCCAGAAAGCCCTCCCCACCCAGGGCCAGTGCCGGCGGCTCCTCCGGGCTGTGCTGTGAGCCCAGGCTCCAGGGGTCACAGCCCACCCCATCTTTGCAGAGCTGGGCACACAAGCGGTCACAGCACACATCCTGAACTGAGGGCACTTGGGAAGGGATCCTTCCTGAGGCCGGAGAGGCCCCAGAGCACCCTCCTGGGGAGACAAGGTGGGCAAACTGGTAGCACCTTCCAGAAGGTTCCTCCTGAGCACCCTTCAAACAGACCAGGCGCCTGGTTGACACCTCCAGGTTCAAAGGTTGCCCAGGGACTCCCCAGGCCTCCACTGGCCCAGGGCCAGGCCAACAGGACCCTCAGGGAGGGAAAAGCACTACCCCTCCCTCATCCCTCCAAATGGCCTGGCCCTAGTGGCCCTCCAGGACCGGTCCTGGCCCCACAGCAAGGGGGTGTGCAGCTGCAGGGGCGCAGGAGGTGGCTCCTGAGGCACCCTCCCTGAGGACAGCTCAGGACACCAGGGGCTCCCACCATGGATCCTGGCTCCAAGGCCGTACATCTGGAGCAGGAGCCCTGGCTCCCCAGGAGGACGTGGAGCGGGCAGGGCTGCACCCCAGAGGTGGGCGCTGGCTCCAAGTAGAGCCCCCAGGTGGGAGGAGAGGAAGGTGGGTGTCTGCCACGCAGAGGCTCCGTGCGTGGGGCTGGGGCAGGAGACAGCCTGGGACCCCAGGGGCGCCGTCACCCGTTCCCTGAGACCAGGCAGCAAGCTGGACAAGGACCTGGAGAGCAGAGCCCCGTCTGTGTGCCGTGCTGCTGTGGGGCGGTAGTCCTGGGGGCTCCCAGGCACATGCTGACCTCCTCGCCTGGCCTTTCCTTCTGTTTCTGTTGTTTAATTGTTTCGACTTTTCGTTTGTTGTGGAACCATAATCTGAATAGAAACAGCCACGATGCCTCGGATGGCCAGGCCCCACCAGGAGCAGAGACCCTGGAGCCCGCGAGAGGGACCCACTGGGCCCTGTCCCTCCAGCCGGCCGCCCAAGCCACCACAAGCACTCTGCTCTGTGCTCTGTGGCACCAGATCCTGCCCCTTTGTTTCTGGAAAGCTCCCCTGTGCTCTGCTGGGGCCAGGAGTGGAGGGCGAGCAGGTGAGGTGGCTGATGTGGGGGTCGGGCCCTGGGCCCTGAGTGTGAGGCCCAGGGTGACCACCTTAGGCTCACTGACTGTCCCTCGTGACTGAGGCTACTGGGCGCCGAGCATCAAGTAGACAGACTCCTCACCTCCAGGGACAGAAACCTGGCGGCCACCTGAGGAGGTGATGGTGCCCTGCCTTGCTTGGGTGGGAGGTCCTGGGCCCTGCGGCAGCTCAGGCTGTCCTCCAGGTAGGCTGCCCTTCCACCCAGGAACTCGGAAGGAGGAGGGAGGCAGAACCAAGACCCAGGAGTGACGCCCATCTTAACCAATGAGTCAGCAGGTTAAAGACACCCCCCACTTACGGCAATGGCCCCCAAGCAGAAGATGAAAAAGTTCTGGGACGAACTGAGGCCACTGACCCCCCACTTCCAATGACCGGTGCTTACAGCGAGGTCTGGCTGTTTTCTTGGTCTGGGGAGCTCCCATCTCCAGTCCACGGAGCTCCCACACCGTCTCGAGTTCATTAATGCACGTCCGCCCCTGGCTCCGGCCTCCTGTCCAGAACGCTAGTGAGATGGTCGGCTCTCTGGGGCCATGAGCACGAGGTCCCACACACCGGCATCACGTGGAGTTTCCAACCAAAGGAAGAGGCCCCTTTCTTGATGTCCACCGCCAGCTCCCAGATGCAGCCGAGCTCGGATGACGTGAGGAAAGGGAGACCCCACTGCTTCCCCACAGAGCTCCAGAAGCCCCCAGACAGGGGCCTGACATGGGCCCGTGGAGAGAGAGAGACACGGACAACCCAGGGGCAGCCCTGAAGGACGCAGGAGCACGGTCCTGGGCTGCACCTGGCCTGCACCCTCTGCACTGTGCTGCAGGCGCCGAGGAACATAAATCAGCACCCGTTAATTAACATGAGTCCTGCACAATCCACTGATGGCATTTGGCAGCTCTCGGGGAAGCCGCGCCGTCCACGTGAGGCCTGGTAGCAGTTAAGATGGCTCTGGAGTCATTAGCATGTTAACTGCTAAAATATCCTCCCAGGAAAGTCCCCCCTAAAAGGCCAAGGCAACGGGCAGCAGGAGAGCCTTAACACCTCACCTGGGCATCCGGTAAAACCTGCTCACGGATGGAAAGCCTCAGGGGCCTCCTCCACCTCAGGCCCACCTCGGCCCAAGGGAGACGGGGCGCCCCACACTCCATGAGGATGGCCTCAGGTCCCCGGGCTAGGGATTCTCCCGACCTCTCGCCATCCAGTGGGTTTTTAACGAGTCAGTGAATCCATTGCCTTAATGCCGGTAGGGTGTCCCCAGGGCTCAGGTGACCCTCTCAGGCCACCTAGGGGCCAGGGCACATGGAGAGGGAGCCGGAGGACCCCGCTGACACACCCCGGGGCTCCCAGGGAGGGAGGCCCCTGTGCTCCTGTTCTGCCTCACTCCCACCCTGGCTGTCAAATTTCTTGGCCTGTGAGGCCTCCCTGGTGGGAGTGGACAGGAGGCACACCTGGCGCTCACCCACAGGAGCCCTCCACAGCCCAAGCCCAGGCCCCTCCCTGGTCTCTGAGAGGGGCGCTGGTTGGAGGCCACAGCAGAGACACTGCCTGCCTTCAGCAGAGGACAGCACTCTAAGCCACCCCACCCCTGTCCCCACCTCTCCTCAGCCCTCCCCAGGACTGTAGTAGATCCCCTGCCCTGGGCAGAGCCTGGCCAGGAGAGCACCCGGGGGCTCAGTGCAGCATGTAGGCCCCCAGCCTCTGCTGAGCACCAGAGCGGGTCCAGGAAGGTGCAGGGCAGCACCGGGAGCAGGCGCTGGACAGGTCCTCGTTGTGCTCCTGGCAGTGGGGACAGGCCTGGGCACCCGGGTGGCTCAGGACAGACCCCAGGCTCACTGTGCCCCGGGAGAGAGGGCCTCCCAGGTCCACCCAAGCCTGTAGTCCACAGCACCCGAGGGATCCACAGTGCAAGCCACGTCCAGGGGCAACAGGGAGAGAGAGGCAGATGTCAGGCTGGCTGGCCTGGGGCCTAGGGTCCCCAAGTGCAGGTGACAGGGACTGAATCACAAATGAAAGAGCCTTGGGCCCCAGGTGACAATGGGAGTGTCTTTCTGGGCAGAGCCCCGCACCTCACAAGCACCCACCTGACACCTCCCAAGCACCCACTCCCACTGTCCTCCTCCCTCCCCGCTCCCAGGCAAACTGCAAACACCCCGGGCACCAGCCACACCTCAGCCAAAGCTGCCAGCCAGGCCCACTGCTGCGTCCCCAGCCGTGTCTGTGCATCAGAAAGCCCACAGGGGGCCACCGTAGGGTGGGCTCTGGGACTCAGTGCGCTATTGCCAGGGCAAGGTGCCGAGGTGAGGCGGAACCCCCCTGGCAGGTGTTATGGAGGACTGGGAACTGGAGGCCTCGCTGCTTAGCCAGTGTGGACACACAGGCCGGCTGGCCCTGGGTTCACGGGGCTCAGTGTCCACAGAACCAGGAAGGATGACCACCAGCCTCCCAAGCCGGCCTCATTCTGCACCCACACCTCAGCCACGACCCACAGAGGCAAGCACACCATGGCTCAGTGACACCTGTCAGGTCCTGTGAGCTCTGTGCCCCGCGATGACCAAGTGACAGTCACCTAGCTGGAAACACGACAGGGGCCTGCTGAGAAGCGCCTCGACCTCACCGTGGGCCACCAGCAGAGGCACAGGTCCTGCTGCAGCACATGGCACAGCAGAGCCCACGGGCAGCCCGGCTGCCAGAGCGCCAGGCGGGACTCAGCCCAGGGACTCAGCCCTGGGCTGCGCCTGCGGTCACTCAGCTTGATTCTGGATGCAGCAGAGCCCCGGGAACCCATGGCCACGGGCGAGGCTCCCGCTCACCCAGGTCAGAACCCACCTGAGCCAACCTTCAGGAAGGGTCCAGCCTCAACCTCCGTCCTCCCACCACCACGTCTCCAGCGACTGACGGGTCTGAGGCGGCAGCACAGCGCGGTGTGGGCCTAGCAGCTGGCTCTGGGGAGCACACGAGTGTGAGGCGAGCCCCCGACACCCCAGAAGAGCATCTTCTTTGCTCTGATGGGGGCACCTGGGTGGCACCCAGGGAAACAGCAGCACCAGCTGTGGGTGTGGGCACCTCAACAGGGCCCAGAACAGATGGCAGGTCCTTCCTCGCACTCAAGAAGCACAAACACGAAGTCCCAACTCAGCCACAGGGCAGCGGATGTCCAGGGAAGAACGGGCCGTCTGCCTGGGAGGCCGCAGGTGCGTGGGGGCCTGAGCGCGCCGCCCCTTCAGGCCCGGAGGGGACAGGCTGGGAGGAAAGTGGCAGGTCAGTACTGGCCAGGAGCAGCTGGGGCTTCCAGTCGCTCCTGTAAAGACAGCCCAGGGACCACCAGCATGGGCAGAGCCTTCCAAAGAGGAAGGCACTTAGGACAGTTCTTCCCATGAGCTCTAGGCACCCCACAAACCTCTGGAAGGGTGCCCAGGTACTCAGCCTCCTCTGGGAGAGGTGGGCCTGATTAAACCGGAGGGTGGATGCAGAAGGGCTGATGGGCCTCCTGGTCACTGCTGACGGGAATGTTCGCCTGCCTCTCCACGGCCAGGCCACCGTGGCAGTGAAGCCGCTCCTGCAGCCCAGGGAGATGAAGACCCCAGGCAGCTCGCCGACCCGCGCTGGTTCCAAGCTCTGGAAAGAGCGGCGGAGGACACCCGCAGGACACCTTCCCTCAAGTAAAAAGGCAGACAGCCCGGAGACGGCTGCCCTGGGCCTGCGTGTGCTGCCTGGGCAGGGAGAAGCCACACACCAGGGCAAGACACCCGCAAGGAAGGTGTGTGTGGCAGAGCCTGCTCAGACACCCACACCCTCTGGCCACACAGCCACAGAAATGAGAAACCAGAAATGGTCTGGGCATTGCACCCTGACGGAACCAAACTCGGACCTTCCTCCGCCAGCCTGAAGACCCAGCCCGGCATGCTCAGCGGGACCCACAGACAGGAAGCTGCAGGGGGGCCTAGGCCAACCCTGCCTCTAGGGACAAGAGGCAAGGTCTGGGGACAGTTTTGGTCATCACAGCTGGAAGAGGGGCTACAGCATGAACTGGGAGCCCTTCTCCCCATCCCCACAGTGCACAGAGCACAACCCAATGCCCAGGGTCTGGGTGGGAAACTGGACTAAAGGGAGGCCAGAGCCAAGACGGGGGAGTGCAGGACGGCAGAGCTCAGGGGAGCCAAGCAGCGGGGGAGGGGCTCGTGGGGAGGGGTCGTGGGGGAGGGGCTCCCCTGCAGCACTAACACACCAGTGAGCAATTCACAGGATGTTCTTCCTCTTTAATGAGATGGCAGGACCAGAGATCCTCGGGCAGGAGCTAACGCCACTCTTCAGAGCTCCACGGCCCTCCTGCCACGCCCTCTCACCAGTCTTACAGCCCCACCCTGAAGGCCCACCCCTTTCAGCCCCCTCCCCAGACCCCTTCCCACCGATGGCTGCTAGTCCTGGCTCAGAGCTGGCCAGGTCAGCCTCTCTGAGCATCAGTACCCTGATGGTACCAAGCCTGGACCTTCCTCCACAAGCCCGAAGACACAGCCCAGGCATGCTCTGTGGTCCCCACAGACAGAAAGCCACAGATGGGGGCCTAGGCCAGCCCTGCCTCCAGGGACAAGGGAGTCCAGGGGCCACCACCATAGAATCTTCCAGAGAGGAAGGCACTTAGGACATTTCTTCCCATGGGCTCTAGGCACCTCTAGGGACAATGTCAGAGTTTCTTCTCTCCAGCCACCTTTTCTAGAATTTTCCATAGGTGTAGAAACAAGGGGAGGGGCTGGTCCAGAGGGTCAGCTGCGCGGCAGCTGCAGGCAGTGAGGAGGGCGTGATGCTGGGACCCCGGGACGTCTCCTGCACCCCAGCCCCAGTCCCCAGCCACACCCCAGTCCTCTGGACATGTCCCTAAGTCAAGCCCCTCCTCTGCCCTCCAGCAAGACCCCCCAGGCAAGGCTGACCAGGGAGCAAGGTGCTGTCTGAAGCACCCAAGAGGGAGACGGCCTCAGTGACTCCCCAGGCAGGCTTCTCATGAGGGCCTACCTCCAGGGATACCCAGGTCTCTGTGGGTGGGTATGTCCCTGGGAGCCCAGACCCAGTCAGCCCCTGGCCAGGGAGCTAGCCCACCCTCCTCATCAGGCCAGGGAGGGAGGCCAGGGAGGGAGGCCAGGGAGGGAGGCCAGGCTGTGGCTGGTGGAGTGGCATGCAGCCAGCTTCCTGAAGGGTGGAAGCCAATGCCGGGTCTAGTGGGGGGCAGCAGAGAGGCGCTCTCCACACTCTGTCTCCCTTACTCATTCAGAGGACATCGCCAGGCACGGAGACGCTTCAGGCCCGTGCTCCCATGGCTCTTTGTCTGGGACCGCCTATGCATGGTGACAGTCCTCAGGAACCCGAGGGCAGGGTTGTCCCCCTCTGCCCTGTGTGCTGCTCCTGCAGCTCACCTTACAAACCAGGACCACACTGCTCCCCAAACAAGCAAGCAGGCTGTGGGCAGCCACTGCCCAGCCCCAATATGGATGGAGCAGCCCCACTCTGTGCCCAACCCAGGGTGGGGTGAGTGACGTCAGAGGACAGGCAGGCCTGTCGTGCCCACCAGTCCTGGCCGGGCATCCCTGACCCCATGTGTCCCTGAGCCCCTTGGGTAGGTGTCTAACAGGGAGGTTCCATTTGGCCATGCCACCTCGCTGCCCACAGGATTGACAGGTGTCTGCCAGGGAGTTGTGCCATCAAGCCCCTGCAGACAGGAAGCCAGGCCCAGAGCTCAGACCCTAAGGCAGTGGAGGGGCCAAGGTGGCCTGGAGGAGGCTCCAGGTGGAGGCTCTTACCACCAGGGGAGCAGGGCATTCTGTTGGCAGCCCAGGAGAACCGCCTGGCTCCCTCCTGCCCGATTTCAGCACCCTGGAGAGTTACCTGGGGGCCTCCACACAGAGGACCAGCAGACAGAGAGGGGAGGGCAGGAGCACACACCCAGCTCCTGTGAAGCTTCCAGAAGGTGCATCGTGGAGGCCACACCCTGGAGCGGCCATCTAGTGGAGATGGGACCCCAGGGACAGAGTCCTCTGGGGCCAGGACTGAGGGACAGAGGATCACACCCAGGCAGGAAAGAGCTCAGCCTGGAGAGGTACTACGTGTGGGGAACAGGGGGAGGCTGGGATGGTGGCAGAGATGCCCCTGCACCCAGGGGCAGGTGCTGGGGCTCAGGTGACCATGCCATGGCAGGAACAGGCACATTGTTTTGAACACCATGAGGCAGGCTGGGCACAGGATGGGGCTGGGGCCACCCTGTAACCAAGGAGCCAGGGAAGGCTGAGCAGGAGAGGAGGCTCCAGGCCTGGAGGTGAGATGCAGGACCAGATCTTGGGCGGCCTCCTGTCACCTCGGAGATGTCCCTGGCATCCCCCCTGGGAGCTGGGCAGGCACCTGCAGAGGGCGGAGGGCACAAGGACCATGAGGCCCCAGTGTCAGGCCCAGGCTGCCCTCTCCACCACTGCCTCCCTACCTGGTGCCCAGGGGACAGTGTGCCTCCTGGGGGCCTTCAGGATGTGTGTCCTGGCCCCTGCCGGCGGGTGCTTTCCGACACCCATGGAATGAATATGCTGTAGGCTGCATCTGGGGCCTCTCAAGTGGGCCTGCAGCCCTGAGGATGGGGACCCAGGAGCCCAGGCCTCGCCTCGCAGAGGTGACACCACTCCTGAACCCTGCCATGTTTTAATGAATAGGCCAATGTCACGAAGCCCCTAAGACCCTTCACCCATTTTCTGGGGTGAAGCAGGAATGAGAAACCACCCAGACCTGCTGCTCGCCACTTGGCTGTTCTGCAAAGCCCAGCTCCCAGTGGGCTTGTGCTGCTGCCAGGATCCAGTCACTGCACACTTGGGGCAAAGACGTCTGGAAAGAAGAGGAGCCTATGCCCTTCAGGGGCTCCTCCAGGCCTGTCTGGCCTCCAGGCCTCCAGCAGGCCTGTCCGTGGGACTTCACAGGAGCCACAGGAGTCCTGGGGCAGCGGGGTCCTCACGGATGGGGGAGCCCCGTGAACAGAGAGGCTGCATTCTGGAAAGGAGGCTCCCAGACTCCCTGGGCCCCTGCACCGGTGTCCACACAGCCCCTAAGCCAGAGCCCATGACCTTGGCCCGAACAGATAGATGCCAGAGGGCCCTGAGTACCCACCCCCAGCCCCAGCCCCCTGTGCAGCCGATCAGACTGTGGTCAGGGAGCTCTCTGCCCACTCCTCCCTGATGGCAGGGGCTGGGCCCTCACCAGCAGCACTCCGGGTGACAGGTGGCAATCTGTAGAGGTCATTAACTCCAGAGCACTACATTCTAATGCAAAAATGAGCCCTTCTAAACCAGCAGCTGCCGCACTATATAAAGAAATGGGGATTTTAATGTTTTGCTTTTCTTCCCTTTTCTAGTGCCACATTATCATAACATTTTCCCATAATTATGCCCATAAAAGTCACCTGAAAATACTTCACACCACGAAAGTTGATCTACATATTTCATCCCGTGGGTGTCGAGCGGCGGTCTGGAGCCTGGCGTTCCAGGGCAGAGCTCAGCCAGAGGCCTCCCGAGAGCAGACCCGTGGGGCAGAGCCCTCTGCCGTGTCCTCCGGTTTGGAGGGACCCAGTCAGCAGCCAGTTCATGCAGGCGGGAGCCACTTGTCCTCCTGGGCTGAGCTGGGCAGTGTGGCCCTGCGGGGGTTTCTCAGGGAGGGAGTGGGGGGTTGGGCCTCCAGCAGGGTGCCCTTCTAGAACAGCGCCTCTGAAGTGGGGACCCCTCCCCATGGGTCTCTGCACGGGGAAAGCTTTCGCAGAAGCAGAACCTGTACCTCCACGATCCCTGGAACCACGCTCAGCCAGTACAAGCCTCAGAAAAGAGGCAGCTCACCTTTATGACCTGAGGGGCAAATGGTACTTCTCATGCCAGAAAGTCACCAAAGAAAACAGGAAATTAGGGGGAAAAAGAAAGAAGGGATTAAATCTCCAGGGTCCCCTCTTCAAGAATCTCCAGAAATGAAATCTGAGAGGCAAGGACACAGCATAGTCTCATCTCTCCTAAATATGCCATAGATTGTATCTATAAGGAAACTCGACAGCGCGTGCCTACGCCCGGTTAGTATTCTAATGGATTAAAATCAATTCAAAAGTTGTTGGTGATTTCTTCTCAGAGTTGCAGCTGAGGACAGGAGATTTAACTGAAAAGCACAATTCCATTTTGACGGGATTTATTTGAAAAATATCTGCGCCAGACAGGCAGGCAGACTGCATGCGTCCCCTGCCTGGGGCTCCCTAAGGCCCTGAGACACAGACCACCCTCCCCCCAGCCCCGGCAGGCTGGGGGCCACTGGCCACCAGGCCTCGCAGCACAGGGACGTGCCACCTACGTGTGGCACAGAACACTCTTCACCTTCTAACTGAATACTGCACACGAGTGTCAAAGCCCAGCCTGGGGGTCACGAGGCACTGTGCTGGCTCATGGTTTTCTCTGTGCCGCACACCAGCGTGGAAAGACCAGATCTTCCACAGCAAGGGCACCAGGCTGCTCCCACTCCACTCCAAGTCCACGTCCAGGCAGGCCCATGTCCTTGCTCCATCGAGGCTAGACAAAACCAGTCCAGGTCAGTTCCCCTTGTGCCACAACCCCAGGAGTATCCCAGCCCCAAACGGGGCAGTTTCAACTTTCTGACCCAAGGTCATCATTGCCAAGTCTACTGAAGCCCAGGAGTTCGACCCCCGGGGCAGCATTGGCTGCCAGAGAAACAGGCCCAGCTGTCCACGTGATGGGCACGCATGAGAGGGCGCATCTTAAAGTAAGCCAACAGGCCCCCTCCCCTGTTTGCTCTTCCTGGCAGTTCTTCCCCAATAGGAGAAAATGACAAGGCTGTGTCACCATAGCAACCAGCCTAATTGGTGGACTGCAGGTCCTTCTCCAGCCAGAGGGTGGAGCCCATCTCCTTAGATATGGACCTCAGCAGCGCGCAGGAGAGGAGGACCTTCCCTGGGCTGAGGGGCAGAACCCCTCACGGGAACCAGGCCCAGGAAGGATCCAGTTTCCTCCAGGTAGCGCCCCGCAGGGAGCACAAGTCCACCCGGGTGTAGGGTATAGAGCTGCTTCGGGGACACACTGATTTAACAGGCAGGAGGAGTGAGTCCCGCCTGATACTTATCAGCTTCGTAATTAATACCATTCAAATGTCTCTGCTCCGCAACACAAAAACATTTGGGGTAATAAAAATTATAAGTGATATCAAAAACAATTTACAAACAAGGACATTCTTCCTCCCGGCTGCACTGGGAAAGGACGGAAGTCCAGGGAACTGCTGAACTATCATTTTACTTGCTTTATCAATTCTTAAAAAAGGGGGGGGGGCGTTTTTTTCTGTAGGATTGCAGTTCCAAACTATCGAGTATTATTATGATGTCTATTTTTAATTTTAGTGAAATGTTTTAACGTCTCCAAGTGCATTTCCCGTGTAATGGGGTGTGTCCAGGACGGTTCTCTTATCATCAATTATTCTATCACAGGATGACGGAGACAGCCACCAAACTGCTGTGGATGCCCCGGCTTCCCCTTGAGTGGTTTCTGCTGTTCTGGGTGAGACACTTCTACCCAACGTCCTTGTGGAGGAAGAGTCGTTTGCGGACAGCAGGGAGGCCTCCCAAAGAGCAGAGCCAGGGACCCACAGGAGCCCTGCTCCCTCCGGGCGTCTGAGCGTCACCCAGCCTCCGCGCCTGCTCTCTGACACCGACTCAGTACAGGAGAGAGTGGACTTGGGAAGATGCGAGCCGTCGGGATGCAGGGGTAACAACACCTGGGGATCCGGACTGTGGCCAGGGTGGGGAGACAGACGCTGCACACGCTGAGAGTGGGTACAAGCATGTCCTTGCTGGTGCTGCAGGCCGGGCCGTGACAGGTACTTAGCAACAATTCACAGTTGTTCTCTTCCCCACCTGCTGAGCTGCCTCCATTGGGGCCAGCCCATGGTTCTGGGTTCCCAAACAGGGCCCAAGGACACTGTTTCTAGAACCCAGGCAGGGCAGGCAGCAGGGGCCTCTGGGCACTAAACGCCCCTCCCCCGACATTCCCGCGTGAGCCCCTTCCTCCTGGCGATGCTACCAGGAAATGTCTTCAAAAATGGCACCCTTCAGCTCTGCCGGTTCACCTGCCATTAACCCTCTCTCCTTCACCCAAGCTGCACTCAAAGGTTCTTTCCGGAAGCCCCTGAACACTGTCCTCAGGCTGCAGAGGGCAGGACAGTGGGCACAAATGTCAGGGACCTCCAGACGGCTCCCAGCAGCCAGGCCAGGGACCTGAGGGCACACACCAGAGGCAGGGAGTCCTCCTGGGCAGCGCATTACAACCCGCTGCCTGTAAACCTCCCTGCTCCTCTGGCCTCTACAGAGGTCCACGGCAATGGTCTGGAAATGAACAGCCTGAAACAAGTAAGGCAGTCTGCCCGGGCACTGGGTTCCCCTGGAGATGCCGGCAGGCTGGGCTGCCCCAGGACTCTGGTGCCTGACCCGTGGCCTGAGTCTCCAGGGCCGTCGCCATCTCATTCAGGAGGCAGCAGAGGCTGAGGCTGGTAGATGGGAGGCCCAGACTCTGGAGGTGGCCCAGTCCGAGGAGGGAGGGAGAGGGAAGCTTGGTACTGGCCTCTTTTTTCTTTATTTTTTTTTAATTTTTATTTTTTAAGAATCCATATTTTTTCCATCACCTCCCACGCCCATAGCAATTCTCCATGGCAGGTGTTCCCTAGCACCGGTCCTCCTCCCGCTGCGAGGGGAAGGCCCACAGGGAGGGGTGGGGGTCTATGCCCAGAGGCCACGGAGCCAAGAAGCCTGGTCTGCCAGAGTCTGCACCCAGGACGCTAACCAGCACCCCCCACACACACACACCAACGAGCTGCCAGCAGGCACCAGGACGCTGACCACACACCCCACCCCAGTCCCAACTCTGCACCCGGGACACGGACCCCTCCACTCACCCCCGACAACCGGGAGGTTGCTAGGGTCACCAGGATCCCACAACCACCCAACCACAGCTGATGCCCCGGCACGGACCAGTCCGTGTCACCAGAGCCCCGTGCCTGAGGCCCCGCACCAGACCCGCTAGGTCGCCAGTTCAGGTCCCCAATTTGACCCTCGAAATGCCCGCGGCGGTAGCGGGCCCTGTCCTGGCCCAACCGTCACTTCTCCCCCCAGCTTCCCGGGAAGGCAGCGAGGCTCAGCCGCGCGCTGAGCAGGACCTTGCTCCTGCAGGAGGAGCCCGGATCCAGGCTGGGTCGCCGCGTCCCCCTGGGGTCCTCCGCGGAGTGCGGCCGGCGGGAAGCGATGGGCAAGGCGCTCTGCCCACAGCCCGAGAGATGCCGGCCGCCCGCCCCGATCTGCCGCCCCTCCAGCGCAGGGCTCGGCCGGGAATCCTCCTGTGGCCGGGCTCACACCGCCCGCCTGGGCCGGGAGCAGGGACAGCACGCCGGACAGCGGCGGTGCCCGCCGCGCAGGGACGCGGCGCGCCATCCCGGGCCTGGCGCCGGGGCCCTGCCCCGAGTCTGGGGAAGGAAGCTCAGGCAGAGGCGCCGGACCCCGAAGTGCCCGACCGCCGGGAGCCGCGCCGACCCCGGACCTCCTGGCACAGCGGAGAGCCGGCTGGGACCCGGGGGACGGCGCGCCACGCGCTCGCAACTCCGCACCGACTCCCGGCGCCCCGCCGGGGCTGGGATTGGGCCGGGCGGGGACCGGGGCCCGGAGGGCCGTGCGGGGGCCCGGGCGCGCGGTACTCACTGCAGTAGGCGATGAGCAGGCTGGCCAGGATCATGAACGCCCAAAAAGTTGAGGACATGCTGGGCAGGGCGGTCGCATCTTGCCGGCTGCTGGTCCTGGGCGATGGCGCCATTGAAGCCGCGGCGCCCGCGCGGGGGGCAGCAGCGCGTCTCAGCAGCCGGCCCTGCCCGCGCCCCCGCGCCGGCCTCCACGTGCGGGCCCCGCGCGCGCCATCCTCCTCCTCCTTCTCCTCCTCCTCCTCCTCCTCCTCCTCCTCCTCCTCCTCCGCTGCCGCCGCCGCTGCCGCCGCGCCCCGGCCCCGGCCCACTGCGCCCCGCGCCGGCCCGCCCCGCGCCGCTCCCGAGCCGCCCGCGCCCGCGCCCGCGCCCGCGCCGGCCCGCCTGGGGACGCCGGCCCCGCGGCTCTGGGCGTCGCTGCGCGCGCTCCGCTCTGGCGCGCTCCGTCACCAGTGCAAGGGGCGCGCCTGGTGCGCGCAGCCGGCGGAGCCTGCCCAGCTCTGGCCCGGGACTGGCAGGGGAAGCTGGCAGAAGGGACGCCGCGCCAGAGCCGCGCCTCTGGATGGCGACAGAGACGGCCCAGCGCGCCCGCAGCTTGGGCGCTTCGCGGGCAGGACTGGCCCAAAGCGGGAAGTTTGCAGGCTTGGGCTATGGGCCACCCCAGGGCCTGTCCCGCTGGGGTCTCGGATCTCACCTGGAATGGGATCTTGGACTTGGGCCCAGAGCTTATTCCAAGCAGAGGGTGTCTTGGGCCTGTTCCCCAGATGACCGGTGACACCCTTGCCCCAGGGTGTGCATGGTGACCCTGGGCACATAGGGAGAGAAGCCTTCTGAAGCCAGGCACCACACATTCCTTCACCATGATCAGCAGACAGTGCCATGCCTGGAGACCTTGTCCCGGTGCCACACGTGCATCTCTGCAGTGTCCCTGATTCTTGTGAGCCCTCTCCTCAGCCATCCCTGGGAGTCCACTCAGGGCAAAGTCTCAGAGGTGTCTCTGGGCTCCCAGTACCAGCTCTATTCCCACTGAGGTGGGTTTCTGAGCAGGATAACAAGGATTACAATGCATTTTATTCGCAAAATTATCATCTGCAGAACAGGCCCTCCTGAGACTAGGCCAGGATGGACCTCACGTTTCCTCCCTCTGCCAGGTCCCCAGCGCCTCCCTCTTCAGCCCAGGAGATTAACTCTAAAACTGTGCTCCCCAGAGAGTCCTGCTGCCCTGGAAGGTTTTGGCCCCTCCCTTCCTGAAGGTCAGTGGACGTGCTGATAGACACCCCCCTTACTATTGCAGCCCATGAGGTCCTGTTGGAGCGGGGCCCTTCCCAACACATCACTTGGTGGTCACCAACACCATCCCTCCACATTGATTCCTGGTCTGAGGGATCTCTAAGGGGACCACAGAACTGGAGGAGGTGGCAGCTGAGGGTCCCAAGTAGGGGCAGTTTCCAGAGGCCCTAGACACATGCCCATGCATGCTTACACACGCACCTGCCACGTGACCACAGGCAACCGCCACCCATGCACCAGAACAAACATTCGGTGTCCCTAAACACACACACAGAGAATCGTGCTGGGGAAACTGAGGCAGAGGAGAGAGGCCTTCTCCAGATGGTCGAGCCCCTCCAATGCCCTGTGGTCCTGCCCACTGGGGTGTTTCCCACAGATTCTCAGCTCCTGCTTAACTAAATACTGACTTTTCTGGTCACAATCTTCTCAGGGGCAGCTGTTCCCTGCTTGCTTAGCTGCAAGGAGGCCACTCTGCAGAGGCTGGGGCTTCTCATGATGTAAGTGGGCACAGTGGGCAGCACTCCCTGTCTTGGGTGTGCAGGGCAAGTGTTTGCTCTGGCCAGAGTAGGGTGGGAGGCCCCCTCAGTCAGGTTCTACTGGGCTAGCCATGGATGCCTGGACTTCTATTGCAGCCTTGATTCCTGACCAAGAGATGCAGCTTTCTAAACTCCACCGATCACACTCAGTCTGTCCCCTCTGGATCCCTCTTCCATTCCAGAAACTCTACATGTATTTATTGAGCACCTATAGATGCCAGGCACTGGAGGCTGGGAAATCAGCAAGACTTACATTTTCTGTGCCCCAGAAATGTGCAGAGAGTTTGGGAAACAGAAAAGGAGGAAAGCAATTACAGCCGTGTGGCAGTTCCATGATGGCAGTGCCCTGGTGGAGGTCTTAAAGGCCATTGTGGGGCATTTGGCCAAGGTCAAGCCTGAGGGCACAGTAAGGCGTGTGCTAGGGAGGAGATTTGTTGTCAGACATGTTTTCATGCCATCTTTAGGACCAACCCCTACTCACACGTGCACACACGTGGCATGAACACACAACATACAGGTGAACCCCACATGCTCGCACACACCTGTGAGGAAAGCATCACCGAGTCATGAATTCCTCTCTGATACTTTCCATTCTATCCTAATTCATTTCTTAAAATGCCATTTGCCCACCCAATAATTGGGTTCACAGTCATTTTCCTTGTTTGAAAAGCCCTGTTCCAGGATAGAGGTGTCCACGGGGAATCAGGAAGGGTGGATTGGAGATGTCTCACCAAAGCTGGAGGGTGGTGGTGGCAGTGGGTGGCTGGGGAGGGGGCTCCAAGCAGGGCGAGCATCAGTTAAGTGGCCTGCTCTGTGTTGGCATTGGGGCCAGACATCTGTGCTGCCGCGCGTCAGGGTGTGGCGGGAAGTCCGGGTGTTGAGCACAGTTCCTGCTGTGTGCTGAACTCGCCTACAGAAAGCACTGGGGTCCAGGGAGTCAGGAGAGGGGCTGTGGTCTGCCCAGGCTACACGCGGGGGCCTGCAGGGCAGGTGGGCTAAGAGAGGAGGGGGCAGAGCGCAGACTGGGCTTCCTGAGCGCGGTCACAACCTGGTCTGGCCATAAGGGGCGAGAGCGGTGCAGGCAGGAGGGACCCAACCTGGGCCTGGTTTCCAGGGACCTGGTGAGGGAGACCGAGAGGGAAATTGGGGATGGGGGACGAGCAGAGCGCTGAATCCGGTTGCTAGGAGACAGAAAGCTCCGTTCTGGATCCCAACATGTAGCACCAATTGACGGTTTGTTGTTGTTGTTGATGGTTCTGATCAGTCGCCAGAATGAACAGCACGTCAAATCGCGAGACCTCAGCCAGTGGATTGGAGAATCACATCGCCCCCGGGCTCCCGGCCTAAATCCCAAGGGGCTCACTGTGAACCTTTGGGGAAAGCCCCACTTCACTGGGGCCCTGGGCTGGGCTGCCGGTGAGGGCCAGGGAAGGGCCCGCTGCCCTCCACTCACAGTCTGACCCTGGAGTCTCCCGAGAGGAGGCCAGGCATATGGAGAGTCCAGACAGAGAGCGCCAGCCTGTCCTCAGGGTACCCGTCACGGCTCTCATCTGGAGTGCACTTGCCGCTCACCCAATCTCTGCACCTTCCGCGTTGTATTGGGCCCGTGGTCTTGGGCTGCTGAGCTGGTCCACAGCTCTCAGCTGTCCTGAATCTGGAGCTGTGCACTTTGATGTGAGACGTAGGGTTGTCCCCACGGAGATGGTGCTGGGGGTGGATTTGATGAAGAAGCAGGCCCTATTTTGGAGGGAATCCGTGTGGGTCCTGTGTGGCAGGCCACTCAAAGGGTGAACTGCTGAGGGCACTATCCTGTGCCCCTGTTGAGGTCTGGTCCTCTTGCCTGCAACTAGCAGAGGCACAGACCTTAAGAGGCTTGGGGACGAGGCCCCTCCTGCTGGCAGGGTCCACTGGCCAAGGGATGCGCAGGCTTGGGCGATCACTGTTGATTCTGTCCGTCCTCAGGGCCATGATGGTGAGTGGCATCTGCGCCCTCCACATGTGCCACACTCCTCCAAGAGCTTCACCTGTGATCTTCATAACCACCCCGTGAAGTAGCCCTGCCCAGGTCCCAGGTGTGAAAACCGGCCAGGGAGGGGTGGAGGGAAGTGTTCAGGGACTGCTTTTAGCTGGGAAGTGGCCGCTGAGGGTGGGACCCAGGCATCTCCCCAGACTGCACTGAGAAGCACTGTGCTCCCTGTATCCGGCCATGGTGCAGCGCTCTCCACAACACCACAGACGACAGGCCACACCTGCAATCCCAGCGACTCCGGAGGCTGGGGCAGGAGGACCCCAAGTTGGAGGCCAGCCTGGGCCAACTTAGTGAGGTCCTGTCTCAAAATAAAAATTTAAAAAGGCTGCAGTCCTGGCACAGCGGTAGAACACGTTCCTGATGTGTGTGAGGCCCCCGCTTCAATTCCTAGGACCGCAAACTAATATTATTATCATTATGAAAAATTTGTAAAATTTCTAAAATTTAAAAACATGGCAACGGAGGAGACCCAAGCAAAAAGGAACTCAAATGGTCCCTCTTCCTACCACTCAGAGAGGACCACGGCAGACACCTTGCTACATCTTTGCATCTCTTTCCTGAACACGTCCCCTCTGCAGATACTTTGTGGTTTATTTAGCACGCGGTGAACTTTACTTCCCAGCATCGTCTGTCTCCCGGCACGGCCACAAGAGCATCTGAATCCTGTGACACTCGGACCACCGTCTCTTCAATCAGTCTTTATTTTTGGACAGTTGGGCTATTCCGGGTGTTTTGCTCTTGTAGACACTTCAGAAACGAGCTGGCACTTAAACCTTGTTGTGAAGTTGTGGTGACTTACAGAAAATCACTGGGTCACAGTAAGGACTCAGTCTCTATGTGTCACCAGCACATTTCCCAAAACCATGTGTGTCCAAGGGACACTCCCACCCACAGAGGGTCCCAGCCACCCAGGCCAGACCCAGACCCTCCTGGACACCAGCAGCTTGGGCAGATCCATGGTGGCTTCGTCTCATGTCCTTGATCTAATAAGGGCTACGAATTTTGTGCATGTCATTTTGACTCTTCTGTGAATCAACTTCTTGTATCCCTTGCCGAGTGGGCTCCTGGCATGTTAGTTTTTTATTACTGATTAGTAAGAACTCTCTCTCGGTCCCTGGAACCAATTTACTCAAGGTGCATGGAATTTGAAGAACAAAATGAAATAAATAAGATGATGACAGGAATTAACCATCTTTCACCCAGAAATCGTGGCGTTCAGTCACCTGTGCTGAATGGATCCTGGGCGAGTTTTTGCCTTCAGAGTTTTGAATACATTGTCAGTGGGAATATCTGGGTGCTGACCTCCATCTTTTGTGCTTCCTGGTATTTTATAACAATGTCATAGAGGTGTTCCGAGTTCTCCAGAGAAACAGAACCCACAGGGTCATGTGATTGTCTACGGGCACTTGTGTGTGGAGAGAGAGGAGAGAGACAGATTTTAAGGAATTGGATCACACGGGGTGGGGTGGGCTGGAGAGTCCAGAATGTTCAGGGAAGCCTGAGGGAGTGGAGACGGGGAAAGACTGTTGCAACTCCGGTCTGAGGATATCTGTAGGTAGAATCCCCTCCTCCTGGGGGGCCTCAGTCCTTCAAGGCCGTCACCTCATTGGACAAGGCCCACCCACATTGTGGACAGTCAGAGTTGACTTCATCTTTAACAGGCCTCCACAGCAGCCTCAGCAGAGCACCATGGCTCGGCCAGTCCACACCTGAAGCTGACCCCCACGGAGGTGTACCTGGCATACCCTGCCCCACGGGTGGTTGGGATGGACGCCATGAGACACCAATGGAGATGGAGGGCACACCACCCTTGCCATCCCTCCCTGCCCACTGCATTCCACACTCCCATGAGCTGAAGTTCCCAGAGGTTGACCGACACGGAGCCACACCGTGCACATGTGGTCCTGGCCCATGCCACTGGGCATGAGGGTCCTGAGAGCTGCCAGCTCCCGTGTGCCCCGGGTTCCTTCCTCCTGTGGCTGACGGCAGCTGTGCGGGGGGCCGCCTGGGTGTCGGGCTGTTGGCAGTGGGGGCTTCAGAGCTGCTGTGGGCACCTGGGTTCTCGCATGAGCACGTGTTCTTATTTACCATGGGTGACCACCGAGGGCAGAAGGGCCGGGTGACCACGGTGGCCCAGGGTTAGCTCTCCATGTGCTGTCCACGCCCCCCAACACGCCCACCCACCCCACTCCACCTTCGCTCCCCAGGGTGGCTGCTCCCCCACCTTCCTGCCTGCCCTGCGGTGCTCAGGGGGCCTGGCACTGCCTGCCGAGAGCAGGTCCCCGTGGTCTCAGCCTGCCTGTCCCCGACGACTATGACTTCAGGAGCTGTCTTCTGTGCTGAGAGACCAGCCATCTTTATTGGGTTGTTGTTTTCCTTGATGGGGGGGGGGGTTCTTGGCATGTGCTAGATCCAAGTCACTTATCAGACATGTAATCTGTAAATATTTCCTCCTGATCGGTGGCTCCTCTTTTCTCTTGAGAACCGGCAGTTCTTTATTTGGATGAAGCCCTCTTTATCAGTTGGTTCTAAAGGGATTGCAGCTTGGGACCCTAAGGAAAGCTTTGCCTAGGCCGAGGGCACGAAACCTGGGGTGCTTTCTTCAGGAGGTACCAGAGCGTTAGGGCTCACTTGGCCTCTGGCCGACTTGGAGTTGACTTTCCTAGTATGAGTTATACCCACAAGTTCAGCTTCTAAGTATGGATTTTCAGTTATTCCAGCACCATTTGTTTGAAAGGCTGCCTTTTCCCACTGAATGGCCCTGGTACCTCTGTCAAAGACCAGTTGCCAATATTTGGGTGGCTGTATTTCTGGGCTCTCTGCTCAGTACTATTCATAGTTATCTAATATATGCTCTCCGCCATGATTTAGGAGGATTTAGGATATTAGGATAATAGTTTTATCACAAGTCTTGAAATCAAATAGTATTAAATCTTCTGCTTTTCTCTTTTAAAAAAGAGTTTTGTCTCTTCCTGCTCATTTGCATTTCCATGTGAATTTTAGAATCAGTTTGTAAATTTCTGTAAGAAATTGCTGCTAGGCATTCCATTGGAATTTCATTTAACATATGAATATTAAATATATAAATAAGCTTGAGGGACAATTTGCAATATTGAATCTTCTGGCTTAGGATATTCTCTACATTTATTCAGGTTTTCTTTACATACAGTTTTTTCCTACTTCTCAGTGTGCAAATCTTCATCAGCATTTGTCATCTTTGCATATTTTCTGTATGAATTTAATTGATATTTTTGGTATTATTTTCAGTACTCTTATCTCCGTTTTTGATTGTTTGCAACTACTCTATAGAACCACATTTGACTTTTTATATTTATTTTACAATCTGAAACCTTGATAAACTCAGATATCAGGTCTCTGTTGCACATGGTAATGATATAAACCCTGTGGTCATTCAGTGGGGTATCCTCTAAATTCCCTTTATGTTTAACTAGTTGGCAGTATTGTTCAAATCATCCTTACTCTCAATGATCTTCCACCTACTTGTTCTATCAATTATTAAGAAAGGGCATTCCAATTTTTGCCATTTGTGGACTTGTATATTTCTTCTTACAGTTATATCAGTTTTGCTTCAAATGCTTTGTTCTGTTATTAAGTGCCTATTTACAAATGTTGTGTCCCCCTGATGGATAGATCTGTCATTAAAAAAGGACCACATTTATCCTTGTAATATTCTGCCATGAAATCTACTTCACCTGAAAGCAATATACCCACTCTATTAATGTTGCATCCCTTTTTCTATTTTATTTTAATACATTCACATCCATATTTTTGAGGTGATTTGAATTTACAAGTTGTCTTGTTTTTTATGCAATCCCTGTCTTTTAGTAGATAATGTAGACAATTTATATTTAATGTGACTATTTACATTGTTAGATTTAATACCAAATTTCCAAATATTTTATATTTGTGTTACCTGTTCTTTTTCCATTTTCCAATTTTTCTACCTTCCTATGGGTTCATTGAATATTTTAATAATTCAACTTTATGTTTTTGTTGACTTATCAGCTCGGTCTCTCTGTTTTATTATATTAGTGTTTGTTTCTTATATCTAGCTTCATTACACAATTTTGAAACTACATTATTACACCACTTTTCTTGTAGTATAAATAACCTATATAGCCACTATAGCTGGTGTTCTTATCATTCTGAGAACATCCAGAAGTTCAAAGGACTACTTCTTAACATTTCTTACAGAGCGTTCTGCTGGTAATGAATTCTTTCATCTTTTGAATATCACAAAAAGTTTTTGCTCATTTCCATTTTTGAAGGATATCTTTGCTAGATATAGAATTCCTGGTCAATGTGCTTTGTTTGTTTCAGTACTTTCTAAATGTAATTCTTCTACCTTCTCTCTAGTATTGTTTTCTTTTTAATATTTATTTATTTACTTACTTTACAATAGCATGCATTTTGACACATTGTACACAAATGGAGCACGGCTTCTCATTCCTCTGGCTGTCCATGGTGCAGAGTCACTCCAGTACTGTAATCATGCATGTATGTAGGGTGATAATGTCTGTCTTCTTCTACAGTCCTTCCCATCCCCACAGCCCACCCCTCCCCTCACTCCCCTCTACACAAACCAGAGTTCCTTCATTCTTCTCTATCCTCCTGTCCTACTATGGATCAGCATCTGCTCATCAGAGAAAACATTCAGCTTTTGGTTTTATGTGATTGGCTTATTTCACTTACCATGATATTCTCTAGTTCCATCCATTTATCTGCAAATGCCATAATTCTCTTCTTTAAGGCTGAGTAACATTCCATTGTGTATATGTACCACATTTTCTTTATCCATTCATCTGTTGAAGGGCATCTCGGTTGGCTCCCTGTTTAGCTATTGCGAATTGAGCTACTATTGTGAATTGAGCCACATTGATGTGGCTGTATCACTGTAGTATGCTAATCAATAATTTAGACTTAACAGACATATATAGAATATTCCATCCATCAATGAGTGAATGTAATTTTTTTTCTCAGCAGCACATGGATCCTTCTCTGAAACAGACCATATGTTATGCCACAAAGGAAGTCTTAGCAAATACAAAAAAAATAGAGATACTACCCTGCATTCGATTGGACCACAAAGGAATGAACTCAGAAATCAATGATAAAATTTAAAAAATAGAGATACTCCAACTCCTGAAGAATAAACAATGTGCTATTGAATGACAGATGGATAACAGAAGACATCAGGAGGGAGACAGAAAAATTCTTAGAGGTAAATGAGAACTCTGATACAATGTATCAAAATCTCTGGGACACTATGAAGGCAGTACTAAAAGGAAAGTTCGTTGTATTGAGCTTATTCATTAAAAGAATGAAAGTCAACAAATAAACGACCTAACATTACATCTCAAAGCCCTAGAAAAAGAAGAACAAATCAACACCCAAAGCAGAAGACAGGAAATAATAAAAATTAGGGCTGAAATAAATGAAACTGAAACAAAAGAAACAATTGAAAAATTGACACAACAAAAAGCAGGTTCTTTGAAAAATAAATAAAATTGATAAACCTTAGTGAAAAGAAGGAAAAAGAAAACTCAAATTATTAAAATTCATGATGAAAAAGGAACTATCACAACAGACACTATTGAAATACAGAAGGTTATTAGAAACAATTTTGAAAATTTATATCCAGTAAAATTGAAAATCCCTAAGACTCTGACAAACTTCTAGAGGCATATGATCTGCCCAGACGGAATCAGGAAGGCAAACACAATTTAAATAGATCCATTTCCAGCAAGGAAATAGAAGACCCCATCAGAAGCCGACCAACCAAGAAAAGCCCAGGAGCAGGTGGATTCTCAGCCGAGCTCTACAAGACCTTCAAGAAGAACTAACACCAATACTCCTCAAATTACCCCATGAAGTAGGAGAGGAGAGAACCTTCTATACACATTCTATGAAGCCAGTAGCACCCTGATACCAAACCAGACAAAGACACATGGAGAAAAGAAAACTTCAGACCCACATCCCTCATGAACATAGATACAGAAATCCTCAATAAAATTCTGGAAATCACATACAAAGATTAAAAAGATAGTGAACCACAATCAAGTGGGGTTCATCCCTGGGATGCAAGTTTGGTTCAGTATATAAAAATCAGTCAATATATACTGATACATACATATACATCCAATAGACACATCACATCAATGGACTTAGAGAATCTTACGATTATCTCAACAGGTGCTGAGAAGGCATCTGACAAGATGCACCTCTTTGTGTTCAAAACACGCGTTTTGTTTTCAACAAGAAATCTGAAGTCTTTCTCATATTTGTGCCTCTGTATGTAGCATCCCCTTCTTCTCTAGCAACTCTTTAAGATTGTCTCTTTATTTTCTTTTTTGATTTTTTTAATTGACAAAATCATACCTATTTCTCATGTATAGCATAATGTTAAAAATAACATAAGTGTTGTTAAATGGCTGAATCAAGGTAACTAGCGTACATAGCACCTCACACAGTGAGCATTTTGTGATGAGAACACTTGAATCTCCTTTTAGCATTTTCCAATAATTTGTTAACTAGGGTCACCTCATTTGACAATAGATTGACTGAACTTATTCTTCCTGACTGAGGTTCTCTATTCCTTGACCAACATTTGCCCATCCACCCTTACTATCCCAGCTTCTGGTAACCACCATTCTACTGTCTACTTGTAAGAGTTTAACTGTTTTTGATTCCACAAATAAGTGAAATGGTAAAGAACCAATCGACAGATTGAAGAAGCAGTCTACAGACGGGGAGAAAATATTTCCCAATCATACTTTTATTAAGGGGTTGATATCCAAAATATATAAGAAACTCAAGCAACTCAGTGGCAAGTAAGTAAATAGACTGATTTTAAAATGAGGTAAAGACTGAATAGATTCCTCAAAAGAAGACACACAAATGGCTCACAGGTACGTGAGAAAATATCCATCTCCACTAGTCATCAGGGAAATGCAAATCCAAGCCACAGTGAGAAAACTTCTCCGACCAGTTAGAACGGCTATCATCAAAAACACACACAAAAAAACATCAAATGGTGGTGAGGATTCAGAAAAAGGGAAACTCTAATAAACTCTTAATGGGACCATGAATCAGAAGAACTATTAAGGGACATGGCAACAAGGTCCTCAAAAATTAAGAATGGGATTACCACGGGACCCAGCAATCCCACTTCTGGGCACCTCCAAATGATGTACTCCCCTGTGGTCGCAGACTGCCCAGGATTCACAGGGTGCGGGGGCCACCCGAGCCCCTCAGTGGGTGATGGGTCAGGGACAATGGGCACCCAGACATGACAGAGTAATGGTGAGCCACACAGAAGGCCACCCTGTCGTTTCTGGGAGGGTGGATGGCCTGGAGGAATTCATGTAAGTGAGACGAGCAAGGCCCAGAGAGATCTTCTTCTTCCTGGTGGTTTCCACAAACTGTGGGTGTTCGGGGTATAGTGTTCTTCATTTCCTGTGCTCGGGGTTCTTTGAGCTTCTTGGATTTGTGGGCTTATAATTTTCATCGGGTCTGGAAACATTTCAGCCTTTAATTCTTCAAATGTTTTTCTTGTACCCACTCCAGGGACTTCCCTCATGAGCCACGTGGAGTCATTCCACCACTTTATAGTGCACTATTTCTTACTAAAATTATTTCTTTATCTCTTTCCTTTAGAATAGATTATATCATAAAATCTTCAAATCCATCGATCTTTTCTCCAATTTCTAATCTGCTACTGTCTTCCATGTCTCCAGTCAGCTTTGTGACGTAGGGATGACTGTGTCAATGCCTGCTAAGAGTCTTTGCCTTCTGAACCAAACGTTTGTGTCATTTCTGGGATGATTTCAATTGATTTATTTACTCATGTGTTGAAATTCCTACTTTATAGTATTTTTGAGGTTTTCTTTTAATTGGACATCAGTGGGTATGGATTTTCCTAGTGATGCTGGATATATTTATATTTCTGTAAACATTCCTGAGCTTAGTGCAGGTTGCAGCTAAGTTAATAAATGCAGTTTGATCCTGTTGGGTTCCTCTTGGAGGTGTTTTTAGGTGGGGTCAGAGCAGTATTAGTGCTGATCAGCTGATTGGCCCTCACTAGTGAGGCCAGGCTCCGGGAACTGCCACTGGCTTGTGGACCTTGAAACTTCATCTTTTGATTAATGGTAACGGGCACCTCGAGTGGTCATGTGTGAACAGTCAAGACCCCTCCCTCCAGTCCTCCTGGGTGGCTCCTTGCCCCCAGTGCTGGGCTCCCCTGGAGAACAGCTCCCACTGTCCACTCCAAGAGTGTCCTAGAGGCTTGCACCTAGGGGCCTCTGCCCTGGACACCTGCCTCTTGCTGCCCAGGCTGTGCTGACGTGGAGCACAGCCTGGGATTCTCCCTGGAATCGACAGTTCCCCTGCCCTCCCCTGTGTTGGGGGTGGGACTGTCCCTCCAGAGCTCATAGCACTTCTGGCCAGTAAGTCCCTCCAGTGGGCAGAAACTACTAGAAAAGAAGCCCTGTTGCTCCTGACTGCACTACACCTAAGCCAAGGCTGTTGAGAGGAGCCTCATGCGGAGACCTGCCCAAGATCAGAGGTGACATTGGTAGCCCCTGGGCATCACATCTGGCTTGATGTCTGTCTGTCTGTTCTTGCAACTCTGCACGTGTATCTCCCTCCAGGAAGAGGTGGGTTTGCAGTGCTACCTGTCACTTGCAATGAAAGGTCCTGGTCAGGGCAAGGTCCTTGGTCTCAGGACCTGCTAAAGACAGCATGAGCTGAGCCAGGAGGTGGGGTCCTCAAGACACCTCGGGGAGGGGTTCTGAGCTGGCTGCTGACCAGCTGCTGGGCATTCCTGCCCTTCTCAGTGAGGGGCCACTGCAGAGCTGGATAGTGCCCCAGAGATGCAGACGCCCTGTGTGCACAGGGAGAGCAGTGCTGCCCGCAGGAGCCTGGACACTACTTTGAAGAGTCTGTTTCCCTTCTTAGACCTGGAGTCCAGGACGTGTGGGCACAGTTTCCCAGCGGAGCTGTCTTTTGAACTGTGGTTTCCATTGTTCTAGAACCTTCTCGTCTCCATCCCACCACTTCCTGAACAAGGCCACCCTCTGTTTCGGTAGAGTTGGTATAGACAGAAAACCCTTCGTCAAGTCACCCTCTGAATCTTCTCCCACTGGTGCCAAAGAGGACCGCACAAATGCTCGCTGATTTTTGTGGTGTGAGTAAATGGTGGGGACTTCCTCCACTCGAACTCCACCCACGTCCCTGGCGAATAAGGACAAATCCCCTAATTCAGGCAGAGGCGTTGGAGGAGCCCTAACAGAACAGCTTGTCAATCAAAGCATTAAAAAGCTTTGCAAGTCTCATTCAGAAAAACCTTCCAGGGGCAATCGGAGTTGTGGTCAGTTGGCCTGTGGCGGGGCGCACAGGTGTCCTGAGCACACCTGAGCAGCCTGGCCCTCTGTGGGAGACTGTGACGGTGCCCGGAGTCAGGCCTCTCTCTGTGTGGGTGGGGCAGAGCCCAAGGGAGGCCAGTGTGGCCCTGCAGGCTGGGGTGTGCGGCCAGCCCCTCTCTGTGACCTCCTGCCATGTCAGTTGTCTTCAGGGCCAGGACGCTCCTTCCCAGTGCCCTCCCCCTGGCCATCCGCAGGCCCAACCCCACACTGTGGGCGAGGCTGTGGTTACCTGCCAGTGGGGCCTGAGGACAGTTCTGCTTGTTGGGCTGAAACTGTGGAGGGTCTTGGCACCCCTGCTGCCAAGGCCCCGCCCGCGGCAGCCAGCACTGGAAAGGGTGGCATGGGTACCCACAGTGCCCAGGAGGTCAGCCAGAGGGAGGGTCTGAGCAGCACCTGGAGGTGTTGGAGACGGAGTCCCCATGGTCATACGTCCACGCTGTTGGACGGGGCTTCTGGGAGGTGAGCAGGTTCCATCTGGTCATGAGGTGGGGTCCAGGATGGCCAATGGAGAGAGGCTGTTGAGAGTTCAAGACATGCTCAGTGTGTCCCTAGCCCGCAGGCGCTCTGACGAGGGGCCATGGGGGTCCTGCACCTCCCCTCCTGCCTAGCTCCCCTGCCCAGCTCCCCTGCCCAGCTCCCCTGCCCAGCTCCCCTGTCCAGCCCTCTGCCCAGCTCCCGGGCCCAGCTCCCCGCCCAGCCCCCCGCCCAGCTCCCCTGTCCAGCCCTCTGCCCAGCTCCCCTGCCCAGCTCCCGGGCCCAGATCCCCGCCCAGCCCCCTGCCCAGCTCCCCTGTCCAGCCCTCTGCCCAGCTCCCCTGCCCAGCTCCCGGGCCCAGCCCCCCGCCCAGCTCCCGGGCCCAGCTCCCCTGCCCAGCTCCCCTGCCCAGCTCCCCCGCCCAGCTCCCCTGTCCAGCTCCCCATCCAGCCCCCTGCCCAGCTCCCCTGTCCAGCCCTCTGCCCAGCCCCCTGTCCAGCTCCCCTGTCCAGCCCTCTGCCCAGCTCCCCTGCCCAGCTCCCCTGCCCAGCTCCCCCGCCCAGCTCCCGGGCCCAGCTCCCCCGCCCAGCTCCCGGGCCCAGCTCCCCGCCCAGCTCCCCTGTCCAGCTCCCCTGTCCAGCTCCCCTGCCCAGCTCCCCTGTCCAGCCCCCCCCCCAGCTCCCCCGCCCAGCCCCCCCCAGCTCCCCCGCCCAGCTCCCCCGCCCAGCTCCCCGCCCAGCTCCCCGCCCAGCTCCCCGCCCAGCTCCCCGCCCAGCTCCCCGCCCAGCTCCCCGCCCAGCTCCCCGCCCAGCATGGAGGAGTGTGCTGCTCTGCAGGCTTCAGGGGAGGGCGGGCAGCCTGGGGGCTCCAGTCTCGGCCGGTTTGGTGGCCTCTCCTCTCCTCTGTGCCTTCTGTCTTTTACGTGGATGCTCCCCATTGGATTTCGGGTCCTGAACAGCCCAGGATGACCTCGTCGAGGATCCTTGACAAAGATCCTTTCCTGATGGAGGTCCCCGCCCCAGGGCTGAGGTCCGGCCAGGGTCTGGGAGCCCCTCAGCCTGCTCAGCCTCTGCCGTCAGGAAGGTTCCTCCTCCTGTCGTGTCAGGGCACTTCCCAGGATGAGGTGGAGGCTCATTGTCCAGCTAGGACACCAGCAGCCCATCAAGAAAGGTCCCGTCTGCTGTGACGATGACAGGCCCCAGCTCAGCCCTCTGCCTTCCTAGACAGTGACACCTCTTTCTGTGTCCCCCTCTCTCATGACTTGGGGTTTGCCATCCAACACAATGGTTTCCACCATCAGCTTTGAAAACTCAAGAAAATCGCCCGTTCTACCATCTCATCACCTGGACACTGGCTCGTGGGGCTTTGAAACATGGAGGCGGTGCAGCTGTGCCACCCGGGCTTGGGGTGTCTGTAAAGGCTGGTGCAGGGAGTCACCCACGAAGGTGGCGGGGGGAGGTCAGAGGGCGTCCAGCGGAGCCCTCTGGCATCCCACGGCTGTGCTGGGACGTGCATCTGAGGTCAACGCAGACAAGGCTCTTGGTGTCCTGACAGCCAGGGCCCCTAGATGTGGCCGCCTCATCCTGAAGTCCAGTGTTCCAGCCACTAAGCTTTTATCAGCCACAAGCACCTCGTTGTCGGGTTAGGGGAGCTCTTAAAGGAAATCCTGCCGTACCTCAGTTCAGGATCGGGGCCCACGATACCCAAGGCAGACTCCCACCTGAGGAGAGTCGGGTGCGCTGCTTTGGACCTACACGGCACTGGAGGGAGAGGTGGAGGAGGCTGTTGTTAATCAGCAAAGGAGCTTGCAGAAGCAGGCAGAGCACTGGGCTGACTGACCCCCTGCAGGCTTGCCCACAGAGGGGCCCAGCAGCCCACCGCAGCTGAGGGAGGGGCTCCCACGTGCACAGACACAGCACAGAGAGTGCGGCCGGGAGTGCCAAGAGGGAGCCTCTCCCCCAGGAGCAGCTCATCCCCAGGCGGCAGCACAAGTGGACGGTGAGCACCAGGACGGCAGCCCCTGGGCTCCCCAGAAGCCTGGGAACCCCTGGGCTCAGCCAGCAGGCCACAAGCCCAGGTCCTCGGGCCACAGGAGGGCAATGGCATGCCTCCAATGTCCCATGGGAGGGTGAGCGCTGCCTCCCAGGGCTGTGGCCTAAAACGTGCCACATGGAATCCTAGTATTTGCAGGAAAAGAGAGATTCATTGTTGGTTTTGCCAGGTAGAGTTTCTTGTCCCTACTTGGCTGGACTCCCTGAAGACCTTCCACTTCTGCCTGTCCCTTTGTGACCCAGTGTGGATCCTGCCTTCTTCACCAGAATCTCCCAGCCCCCCCTGTGGCCGGCCCCCCCTCCTGTGGCCGCCCCCCTGGCCCCCATGCTCTCTGCACCCCTGGGCGGGCCCAGCCAGCTCCTCCAGGACTCACAGACTGCCCCGTCATGATTTTTCCCTTCCCTTATGTCTTTATTTACCTTTTTTGCTTTTATTAGAACTGCAAAGATCCTTCTGTCATCCCTGCTGCCTGTTGACTTGACCTATTTCCTGTAGGAAAAAAACCAAAAACACCTAATCATTAAATACAATGATTACTTCATTCTTCTTTCTCTTCAATCTACCAACTAATTACATACTCTTGATTGTAACTTCAGTCAAAATAAAAATCAAAGAAAAATTATCTAGATTCCTGCAACACCTACGAATTAAACATCCTAATTTTTCTAAGTTCTCTTTCAATACTTGTTTGTGTACGTGTATAATTTCTTTCACATTTCACGTTAATTTTATTCTTTTCTACTTAATTCAACAAAAAAATAATCATTCTTCCTTTTGCTGTGTGATGTTCATGATCTGTTTTTGTCTGAAAACTTCTGAACAAAAGTGAAAAAGTAGCTGGGTGCAGGGCCACACGCCTGTAATCCCAGCAGCTTGGGAGGCTGAGGCAGGAGTCCAAAGCCAGCCTCAGCAGTAGCAGGTACTAGGCAACTCAGTGAGACCCTGTCTCTAAATAAAATACAAAGTAGGGCTGGGGTGTGCTCAGTGATTGAGGGCCCTGAGTTCGATCCCTGGTAACTGCCTCCCCCCAAAAGTAAAAAAGTATTTATCATTTAAAATGTTCTCAGTTAAAAGAAGTTTGTGCCAAAGGATTTGCACCGTGTCACTTTGCAATGGCTTCTTTGTCCCACACCCATAGAGGTGGATGACCTGCCAGCCAAGGGACCCAGAGTGCAGCATTGAGCCTGGAAAAACAGATGCTCCCTCTCTGTGCCCCAGTCCAACTGCTGTGCAGAGTGGAGGCCAGGCGCCGGCAGGTCTGCTTGTTCAGAGTCAGGCCCGGGTGGACAGGGTGGACTCCTGCCAACATGGTGAGCAGGACCCGCAAGCTGGGGTTCAGAGCTGCCTCACTGCCTGTGGCCAGTGGGTGAGGGGACCCCAGGAAGAAAGGTTGGGAATGGCTTGCTGGGAGCCCAGGGGCCATGGTCTGGGGTGCTGTAGAAAACATGTACCTGCAGGCCTCGTGGGTGACCTGAGAAATCTCCAGCATCCCTGCTGGGAGTCCCGTGAATCCACGACAAGACCCCAGTGCAGACTGTGGGGCGGGCGGGAGAGAGGCACTGTCTTGAGACAGGGCGGGAGAGGAGCAGGAGAGGGAAAGATGCATCCCCACACCGTGCCACTCCTGGAGAGCCAGCTGAGAAAGGAAGGCACAGACAATTCTACAAACTAAAACAACAAACTCTGGGACTTCAAATCGGTTATAGGTGAAAATCACTCACGTCTCTATATACAGACGGAAGTTCCACAATGAGCATGTTGAAGGTGTTTAAAGAGATCATTGAAGACAAAATTATATTTACAAATGAACATAAAGTAGTGAAAACTGGGAAAATTGCTATAACTTTTCTGTATGTGTGAAAAGGAGCTAACTGGAGGTCTTCAACAGGAATCCAAAAGGAGTCATTGCAACACATTGTTTAAGAGCAGCACGTGTGAACCTGTGTCCTTCCTGCAGTCAGAGAGAGACACCACTCATTGGAAGTCAGTGAAAGGAAATCATCTAAAGTACAGCCGAACCGCAGCTGGAAAGAGTACAGCCGAACCGCAGCTGCAGCTGGAATGAGCTGGAATGAGTACAGCCGAACCGCAGCTGCAGCTGGAATGAGGGTCGTGAATCCTCCATTCCAAGGGGAAATCTTGCAGAAGTTTAACCTGGCAGAGGTCGAGAGCTGGCAGCACCATCCTGAGAGGCATCGAGGTTACAGGAGGCCAGGGCAGTGGAGAAGGAAGGAGGAAAGAAGAGGGTTTTGGAAAAGGCCTACTGCTGTCTTAAAATCACCATGTAACTGACCTCACCCTACCCCACCATCCCACCCACTCACCCCCACTTCCAACAAGTGCTATTCTCTCCGCTCCTAGGAGACCCACTCTTTTAGATTCCACACACAGAGCGGGGCAATTAAGGACAATAATAATGTACCGTGTACTTCAAAAAGATCAGAAGAAAAGATTTTGAATATTTTTACAATAAAAAATAATAAATGTGTCTGTTAAAAATATATGAAAATTTCCCATGTAACTTCTGTCCCCACCTTATTAAGAAATTAAAGATTTTTTAAAAAATCATCATAAGTGAGTCGATAAAAGGTGAAAGTTAAGATCCGTTAAAGATAAACTACTGACCACCTAGGAGTTGGAGGTAACTTCTTAGCCCCAGGAAGGACATCTACCACTTAAGTTAGAGCTAAGGTTAGAGATAAAATTATAAAACCTTTGTCTGAACTGAGAAAGAAGAGCAGGAGACAGTGTCAACTGCTTCTCTTTAAATTTCTGTGGATCAGAGCCAATGTAATAAGGCAAGAAAAGATTGGATTCAGAAATTATGAGAATGAGATAAAATTGCACTCACCTGCAGAACGTATGATTGGATGCATGACAATCAAAGAAACAAAACGCCCAGCTAGGTTTCTGGAAATACCACTTTAAAAAAAATGTCAGGCACTTTCTAAAACAGCAACTGAAGTAGAAAGTTCATCAGAAAATATTTTCTAATTACCTTCTCACCAAAATAGTCTACGCTGGCAGATATTTACCAAATCTCTACAAACAAGATTAAAAACTTCAAAGGACTCATATGTAGGTCTGAGGGGATGGCAGCCTGTACTTATGGATTGGACGTCCCAGTAGTAGGCTCAGCCAATCAATTCTTCTTAAATTAGTCAATAAATGCAATGCGATTTAGTCAGAATTCCAATAATATCCTTCGTGGAGCTCACCAGTTTGTCAGCACAACAGAGAAATGAAGGAATAGTTGAGGTAATTGTGAAGAGAAAGATGGGCCTGTTGTCTTGCCATGTGTCACTATGAGTCAGGAAGCATCGGCACGTCATTGACACTGAGAAGGGCAAAGGAAAGGAGGAGAAGAAACAGCCGCGGACGCACCAAGGTAAACAGAGACGATACAACGCAGAGACCGCCTAGCTGCAAGTGCGGAAAGAAGAGATTGTTTCCCATAAATTGACACGCGGACAATTTTCTATCAATATGAAAAACGTTATTGTCATTTTACCTCGTCCTCAAAAGTGAGATCCAGGTGGATTGAAAATTAAATAGTATAAAAAGCAAATTTTAAAATACTTTGGAAGAAAAGACCTCTTTTGAAAGCAATATAATCCTTCTCTAATACACTTCAGATGTGGATAAAGTCTAAAATACGTGCTTTTAAGTGTCAGTCTTTACTCAAAAATAGAAGGAAAAATCTTCAGAAATAAAAAATAGTGGGAAAGTGTAAGAGCAGGTTCTAAAGACTCGGTGCCCATAAAGACACCTGCTGCTGTCGCAGTGTGGAGCTGGGTCAGCAATGGCACCAGGTAAGAAGATGAAGGACAGCCTTGATGGGCTTCAAAGAGCTCCACGCCGTGACACGGGGACAGAGAGAAATCTCTGCCCGCGGGAAAGATGAAGGGCCTCCGGCGGGCCTTTGCCTGGCCTTTGTTGGTCAACAGGCTGCCACAGTCCCTGCGATGACCAACTCGTCAAGAGGAAGGGCTTATTTTGGCTCAGGGTTTGGAGGTTTCAGCCTGTGGCAGGTTGGACCCATGACGTTCAGGCCTCTGGTGGGGGTGGGCAGCACCTCACGTCAGGGTGCCGGTGAGGCTACCTGGTCACCTCCTGGTGGCACAGCTAGGGCAGGTGCCACACCCCCTGTAAGACCACCCCCCCAATGACCTAAGACCTCCCACAAGGGCCACCTCCCCATAGTGCCGAGCTGGGGACCAAGCCTTCCAAGGTGAGACGTTTCAGATCCAAACTGTAGCCTAGTCCACAACTCAGAGCCCCACGGAAGGCTGTAGGGAATTTCCCCTAGAGACCAAAAACTTTCCGACACCTTATAAAAGCAATGCCTGCCGAGGTAGCTCCACAGCGTGTATGCCCACAAGAGCGGGCACAGAAAGAGAATAGGTCACACTCTATGTATGTACATGCTCTACTGTCAGATAGAACTAAACACTTAAAATTAATTCCTGCCTCACGGCTCTTGTGGGCCCTGGCAGAGGAAATGCAGTCTTCACTCTAGTTACTCTCACAAACCAGACCTCAGGGTCCATCTGAGAATGACCCACTGAATAGACCAGGGTCTCCCAGACATCCAGAATCCTGCCAGGTAAGGGATCAGCAGCAGCAGCCCAGAGAGGCTCAGAGGCAGGCTTCCCAGATCCAGGCTCCCAAGGAGCAAGCCTGGCATGCTTACATTCAAGAGGAAATAGGAGGGAGAGGTGGAGAGTGGAGAGCCACACACTGTTAACAACGAGAACCCAATAGAAACCTAATTTCTAGAAATGAAAAATACAACTACTAAATTGAAAGCCAAATAGACGGTGAGACATCAGCATTTGGAAAGGTGACAATTGAGCTAAGCAGATGAGCTTGCAAATCAAACGCGCGGTGACATTTCAGGATGCGAGAGAGAGCCAGGACTTCTCTGAGGTGACGAAGAGGGGGCTCCACAAAGCTCCTGGCTGGGGAGGGCTTGGAAGGGTCAGCTGGGCGGACCAGGTGGTTGTGGGACGTGGGAGGGAGGCTAGGAGCCAGGAGAGGCCCCGGGAGCTCCCTGAGCCCTGACTGCCCTAAATGTCCCATGATGCTGCAGTCGTGAGGGGGGAGGGCGTCTCAGGGGGCAGCGCAGCCGGCGTTCAGGAGCACCAGGCAGCACCCGACCTGCCGTTCTCCCCTCTGAGGCTGGGAACATGATCGCATCGTAAATCTCATCTGGCAAAATACATGATGAAAGCAAATCATGTTCACGGTTTTTACATATCTCTTCTTTCCTTCTTTCCACTGGGGATTGAACTCAGGGTATTTTTCAATTTGTTTTGCTCTGTCCTCTAGAGGAGGGAAAGTTGATTGGTGCTCACAGTTTTGGAGCTCTCCGTCCGTAGATGGCCACCTCCGTGGCTCTGGGCCCGCGATGAGGCCGTGCATCGCGGCTGCTGAGGGTGCAGAAGAAGAAGAGAGCAGCTCCGGAAATGGCAGTCAGGAGGCAGAGGGTGAGTTCTGCTCACCAGGGACCAAATATTCATCCCCCAATGCACCTGCAGTGACCTGCTTCCTCCAGTAACTCCCCAGCTGTGCAGAGCTCCTGCCCTGGTGGCCATATCAGTGGGAAACGCACAGAGAAGGTCAAGGCCCTCATCACCCTCTCATTTGAACTTTCTTGCTTCGTCTCACAAATGAGCTTTCGGGGGACACTTCAATCTAACCCCTAACACCCTGCCTCTAGCCCTCGACAGCTCGTGTGCATGTCACATGTGACATCCACTGGGTCAACTTTCAGAAGCTGCCGTAGGCTTGGCAGTTCCAGCGTCACCAACAGTCCACCTCCAAAGTCTCCCCTGAGGCTCCAGACAGACCTTCACCCTGAGCCCGGTGAAAATCAAAAGCAAGTTCCACATGTCCAATATACAAAGGAAAAGAGGGAGAAATTGGGGCACAGAAAAGAAATGGAACCAAAGAGGATCAAAACCCAGCTCCACAAAAACAGTCCTGCGGCTACGTCCAGCACCTGGGCACGTGGCCTCGTGATGTCCTCTCCCAGGGACTGGTGTGGCTCCTCCCCTGTGGCCTTGCTGGTTGAAGCCCACCAGGCCTCTCTCGTGCCTGTTCCTGCTCGATTCCTCAGCAAACACCCCACGTTACTGGCCTCTCTTAATCTCGGGGTCTCCTCTCAGCTTTGGCTTCCTTCTCACGTGTGCACGCACCACCCCTCAGGGGCGACCCACAGAGAGCCTGAGCCTGCTGCACTCTGCCTGGCCTCCCAGGCCTTGCCTTGAGGTCTTGTGGCCACCTCCATGACCCCCTGACTCTAGCACCCTGGACTCCTGCAGAACATCACCACGTGGCTGACTCCCAGGTCTGCCACCATCTTGAGCAGCAGCCAAGCCTCTTGAGACCACGGATGTCTCAGTATCTGAGTCCCCTAGTCTGCTGAGCACGGGGGACAATTCCTAGGCTTCCCATGTGCAAGCAGGGTGCCCACGGATTGCTTTTCAACAGCACATTGACCTTCACACCTTTGGGCCTGGCATGCTTGTGATCCTGACAGTTCCTGAGACACCCTTGGGCCACCTGTCCTCGTGTTTCTGGGTAAAGTTCTCAGCATTTCTTCAGTGTCTATCATCTCCTTAACAACCACAACTTCCTCAGCCCCAGTCTTACTTTGCACTTTGCTGGCCAAACTACAAGTTTTTCAAATCTTTGGCTCTGCCTTCTGCTCCTGGTGATCCCAGTAAACTTGAGTAAAAGCCACCAGCAATATTCATGCCACCACCTGAATGCTGTGCCGCTTTGAAATTTCCTCTGCCAGATAAATTAGTTCATCATCTCCAAATGCAGCCTCACAGAAAGTCTCGGGAAAAATGTAGACAACTTCTCAGCCAGAACCTAACAGGAATGGCCTCCAGGGCAGTTCCAACAGAGCCCTCATCTGCTGGCCTCGGGATCCTCTGAGCTCCCACCAGAACCATGCACTGGGTTCCCTTACACATTCTGGAGCTCTTCCGTCTTGCATCTCTAAAGTTTTCAAAATTTCTCCCCCACAAACCCGCTCCAAAGTCTCCTGAAACACGTCATCAGTTTAGTCATCCCGATGACCACAGCTCTCCATGTCTGCTTCTAAAATCTTTTTTTTTTCTTTCTTTTCTTTTCTTTTTTTTTTTTTTGCAACTGTGACCAAAATACCCAAGAAGAACAATTTTAGAGAAGGAGAAGCTTGTTTGTGGCTCACGATTTCAGATGTCTGGTCCACGATGGCCAACTTCATGGCTGTGCGCTGAAGGTGAGGCAGTGCCCATGGCAGAAGGCTGTGCAGGAGGAGGGCAGCTGGGACAGGGAACCAGGAAGCTGAGAGCCCAGGGCACTTTGGTGACGTGGTCCTGCTCAGTTGCAGGCTGGCCTTGAACTCAGGATCCTGTCTTAACCTCCCGAGTAGCTGGGATCACAGGTATGTGCCTCCATGGCTGGCAGTTCTCACTTATCCTTAATGATAAACCCAAATCAAACTTTAAAAATGATCTGCCGTGAGACTGGGGTTTTATTTAGATTTTCTTTAGTCGTGCTAGTTTTTGTTGACGCAGGGCTGTCAGTACTGCCCTTATCCTCCCAGAAGGGGCAGGGATTTGCTTCTAGGGCTGGTAGCGGAGGACTTGTTGCTCCGTATCCTCACACACTGGTAAGCCACCGGCACTGTGACTGGTGGGAGGTGGTAGGCTTTCTTTTGGCTGCTTTTATTTGAACTCCATTGGTCATGGAAATGACTGAGCACCCTCTCATGTGCTTAACGGCTGTTTGATCTTCTCTTTTCTGGAAACTACCCACTTGACTTCTTTGTCCAGTGCTCTTTGGGGTTGTTCATTTTCCACTCTCCACTGCAGTCGCTTGGGGAAATAAGGTGCCGTCTCTGACCGTGTGTGCTGCAGACCCTTGGTCTTTCTTTGGTGGGTTTGTGTTTTGCTGTTGTTCTCACCATCTGCACTTTTGAAAAGCGAAGCTCCTTCTTCCTCAGAGTTAGACAATCCTGTCACCATGCCTCTCCTTGTGGTCGTCACAACATCAGGAACCACACAGTGTGCATGTGACTCTGCAGTTTTGTCTCACGACTCTGAAGAAGCTTTGTCATGTAGTTACATCTGTCTTTGATTCTTACGGTCAAGTGTGTGATTCCTCCAGTTTTATTCTAGTTCATCTTTTTTTTTTAAGCTATTCTGTTTTCTTTGGTCTCATATAAATTTTAGAATCAGGTTCAAAAATCCCTGCTGGCATTTTGTTGAAAATTATATATTAATCTACTGACCATTTTGTAAAATCAGAATCTTTGCTACATTGAGATTTCTTTCCACTTTGAATAAAGTACGTCTCTTCCCTCGTCCAGGTTTTTTTGATTTTTTGATCACAATTTTATAGTTTTCTGTCTACAGTATTTCACATGTATGGTGATCCTGTGTGTTTTATATTTTTGATACTATTTAAAATTTTCGATTTCCGATTGTCCACTGCTGGTGTATGGAAATTCAATTGATTTCTGCACCGATGCCTTGCATTCTGCAACTGCACCTCATTTATTAGTCAAGTAGTGGAATTTTTATTAAAGAAAATCCATTCCATGTTGGCAATGAAGTCTTCCAGTTTTCTGTGTCTGAAAAGTCCTCTCTTTCTTGATTTTTGGAGGGGACTCTCCCTGGATTTAGACATCAAGGTTGACACTTTATTACTTTGAAGCTGGGCTTTGGCTTGGACGGATTCTGATGATGAATCTGCTGTCATCTTTGTCTCTGCTCTTGTCTATGTGACACGACTGTTTGTCTGGCGGCTTGAAGGTTTTTTATTTATCAGTGGTTTTGAACAATGTTACGAGGCTTCACCTCGTAGTGCTCTTCTTTCTTTATCTTACAGGTTCACTGAACTTTCTAAATTTGTGGGTTTATGGTTTTCATAAAATCCACAAAGAAGTCAACCATTGCTCCTTCAAATGTGTTCCTCCCTCTTCTCTGGAGGAGAGTGCAGGGACAAATGCATCAGGTGGCTAAGGAAGCTTCTCTGGCTCTGTCAATCATTTTTAGTCTCTTTCTCTCTGCACTCGATTTGGGTACCTCTAATTGCTGTATCTTCAAGTTCACTAAAGTTTTCTTCTGCAACGTATAATCCGCCATTAGTCCCTTTCAGTATATTTTCCATCTCATACATTGGAGTTTTCATCTCTATTTTTCATGTTCAGTTTTGGACTTTTAAATAACTTCCATGTCTCTCCTTTACATGCCCAGTCTGTGGCATTTAGGACGTATGGTGGTAGCTACCAGAATTATTTTTATGGTCTTTCTGCTAATTTTAACTTCTGTGTCAGTCATCGGTTGGTTCAGTTGACTGATTTTTTTCCCCTCCTCACTTTGGGCTGAAATTCCCTGTTCTTTGTATGCTTATTAAGTTTTGATTGGACGCCAGACCTGATGAATTTTACCTCTGTGAGTCTTGGGTATTTTTACATTCCTACATTATTCCTGAGATCCTTCTCTGCTGTGCAACGATGTTACATGGAAACAGTGTTATTCATTCAGAAGTTGTTTCCACATTTATTAGATAAGAACAGAGCAACATTTAGTCGGTTCATTGTACCCTATTACCAAGGCACAAGCTTTTCGAGTGACCTATGATTCACGGTGCTTTCCAGTTGACTCAGGAGCAGGGGCGATTTCTGGTGGGGTGATCTTTGCAGATGCAGCTCCCTGATCTTTCAGAGGTCGGATTCTCTTACTGTGGTAGGTTCTGAAGGCGTCTGTGCTGGTCCTGAACTAGTGGGGCCTCTGGACAGCTCCATGCCTCCCCTGCGTCCCCTCTCAGGTACTCTGTCCCGCACCCTGGACCTGCTGGACCTCCTTGAACTCAGCTCTGTCCACTCAACCCGTGAGTCCATTGGCTTCACGTGGGTTCCCTTGATGGATGGTGGCCTGGAAGGTCTCTCCAGGTAGGAGCGGGAGGGACAGCCCTTCCCATCACATGTTTGCAGTCTCTCAGGAATCTCCTCCTGCACAGCCAGGGCCATCTTGAAAACTAGTTTGTCATACATCTCACCTGATTTGGTGGTTGTTTCAGGTGAGAGGCTGAATTTCATCTCAGAAGTGAGGGGGAAAAAAACTCTCTTTAGTGTTGAAGCATTTTTAAAAATGACAATGTAGAAAAGAACTATGTACGAGTCCATACAAAACATAAATAAATGACTGAACAAATAAATGAGTGGGAAAGACGAGACAACTCTCTGTTACAGAAGAATTCCAAACATGACATGCAGATCCTCTGACCTCCCAGGATGCCGGAGGTCCCGGCCATCTCCAGGGCAGACTGGACCCAGCAACTGGTTTTCAAATAATGGGCTAAAAAAGAGAAAAGAGTAACTTCATGGCAGAGAAAGCTGGCAAGGTGGCCTAAACCAAAATGGCGGCCAACATCATCAACATCATCAACATCTCCCTGGGGAGACTTGGGCCCTCTGTATGCTGGGACGAAAGGGCATCTCCATCTGTGGTGACATTTCCACAGAAGCCCAGAAACCTCAGACTATTCATAAAAAAGACAATAGATAAGCCCAGACACAAATGACAGTCTGCAGGGTACATGCCCTGTGCTCCCCATGACTGCCAAGGTGGTGACCAACAGGAAGGATGGCGTGACCATGGCAGGCCAGAGGAGGCTGGGCCAAGTGACAGGGGAACATGAGGCAGGACCTGGATTCCGTCCCCACACAGAAAGGGGACACCAATGGGAAAACAAGCCAGAGTGTCATTTACAAAGGGTAAATTTGAAACAAAGCCAGCGCTTCAGTACAGAAGGAAAGAGTGGACTCCAATAAGTGGGTGTAATCAGCTGGGCATCTGTATGGGAAAGATCACCTTGACCCTTCTTCTCTCTCCACGAGGGTCTCGCAGATGGACCACAGGTCTGAATGTGAGAACAAGAGCGCTTTGAAAACCAAGCACGACGTCCGTCTTCGCCATCTTGATGTAGATTTCTCAAAACCTCCGCTGGCAAAAGGATGCGTTGGTTACATGAAAATGAAGACGCTCCGGTTATCAGAAGGCAGCCCAGGTGGGAAGGGGACGTTGGCAACACGAGCCTCCAACAAAGGACTCGTGGCCAGCTGCACAAAGAGACCAGGTTAATGCGGAAGGAGACAGCGCTGCGAGAAGAGGGTGACAGTGGATGAGACATGTCACCAAAAGGCGTGTCCCACGGCCTCTGCAGAATGCAGCCTGTGTGTCACGGGAGTGGGGACCTAAACAAATATGGGGGTCGTGGTGACATGAGTGACCTGCCTCTTGGCTATGCTGGTGCAGGACTTTGTCACAGTTCCTTTGGGAACCGCGGGCAGCGTCTGCTAAAGCCAAAGCCAAGCACTTCAGTGACTGAGCCCTGCTCCTGGGGACAGACCCAACTAGAAGGTGCCCATCAGGAGCCAGAAGGTTCTAGAGGCCCTCTGATGTGCTCACCAGTGGAAAGAAGTGCAAATGTCCATGGACCCATAGGGATCCTGCACAGCCACGGGAATGTAGGGGTCACTACAGGAGTGTGTGGTCACGTCAGGAGTGCAGGGTCAAGACAGGAGTGTGGGATCACTACAGGAGTGTGGGGTCAAGACAGGAGTGTTGAGGTTACTACAGGAGTGTGTGGTCATGTCAGGAGTGCAGGGTCACAACAGGAGTGTGGGGTCACTACAGGGGTCAAGACATGAGTTCCGGGGGTCAAGACAGGAGTTCAGGGATCACAACAGGAATGTGGAGGTCATGACAGGAGTGTGGGGTCACCACAGGAGTGCAAGGGTCACAGGCATCATCACGGAGCCTTGTGGACGTGGCCTTGAGCCAGAGAAGCTGGGCACAAGGGACAAGGACCTCTGGATCCCAGTAACAGAGTGCAGAGGCCCCGAGCGGTCTAGGCAGGGCTGTCCGGGCGGGCGCAGGCCCTTCAGGTCCACCAGCTCTGCTTCTTCTCTCGAGGTGTGGACTGAGGGGGGCTGTGAGGGAAAGAAGGACATGTGCACTGCCCTTCAGCACAGAATGGTGATGGCAGATTCACAGCGAAATACTGTGTTTCTATTTCCTAAAGCGAAGCGGAGGGCGCGGGGCTGACTTCCTGTCACCTCGTTGTCTTATATTTGAGATCATTTTATCAGTGAGTTTAGGGAGCGAGCGAAGCTGGTCTCTCCTCCTACCACCCAACCCTCTCCAGGTTCTGACACTCATCTTGCTCCATGTCCTGGCTCTGTGTCTTGGAGATTCTGTCATTTTAACATGGAGTACTGGGTCTCAGGGGCACTGTGAGAGCTGCCTAATAACAGTGGCTCTGGGGTTGGCTTGCCTGCTCCGCCTTCATCTTGCATTCCCCCGACACGCCGACTCCTCCAGATCCCACACGCAGAGAGCAGGACAGGACGGGGGACGGCCACTGCTTGCTAACTGCGTTTCTGAACCCAGATTGGAAAGTCTATGATAAAACTGAGACGCCAGCCCAAGAGCGCGTTTGGGAGGCCAAGCCGGGAGTGTCCCAGGATGTGGGGGTGGCGGTGACAGGGGCAGAAGCAGGTTCGGGTCCTGGTTGCTGACCGAGTGTGCAGAGCAGCTCAGACCCCCGTGGGGCTCGGGCAGACCCACCTCCGCTGTCCCTGAAGCTCGAGGCTGCAGAGCTGGGCCCAGGGCTGAGGCTGTGGCGGGCAGCTGGCAAGCTCAGGGCGTAACTTCTTTGATGTGCCTGGTCCTCCTTGGCATCCCCTCACGGGGACCCATCTGCAGCCTCTGGAGTGGGTGACAGTCCCTTGCCTGCCTAATGGCCTTTCCCTGCCCAGCGCTGCATACCCTCCTGGCCATGGCCTTTCCTGGCGCGGGAGACCTTGGACAGGCCTTGAGGACGGACACAGGACCAGGCCTCCCCTGTGCTGAGCCCTGCCGTGGCGGGTGCAGCTGCCCTTCGCTCCCTCTGCTTGTGCCGAGCAGGACAAGGAGGCTGCCCGAGCCCTGCTTTCCGCCAGGGCACCTGGGGCGTGCCTGGCACCGCCTCGCCTTCCCGTGGGAAGTGGGCAGTTTCCAGGCTCCTGTGCCTCGGTTTCCTCACTGGTCAGAGGTGGCTAAAGACAGCAGCGTCCTGTGCGGCTCTGGGTGGATGCAGATGCTCAGGGCCTGGGACAGGGCCCTGCCCGCCACGGGCTGCCCCTCAGGGGCCGCTCTGCTGCCTGTCGCTGGCTCTTGAGGCTCATCCTGAGTGGACAGACTTCTCCAGGCTCGGAGGGGCTGGGCGCCTTGTCCGACTTGAGGAGACCGAGCCTGGGCAAGTGGACAGTCTCCTTTCAGCAAACGTCAGTGTGCAGCCCCAACTCCCTCGCCTGCGCCCTCTGCACCCCAGCACCCAGCCTCCTCTCCCGGCTCTCGCTGTCCTCCTGCCTGGGCCAGGCTGCTCTGGCTCCCAGCTGACGTAAGTAACAGGGCACGGTGGTACAGAGACCCCAGGACCCTGGCTCCCAGCCTTCCTCTCTCTGCCCGCCCCGGTGGCCACCTGGTCTCCCTGGGCCACCCAGCTCAGGTGCCTGGCTGGCACAGTCACTGTCACCTCCGTCTGTTGCTCAGGGTCAAGGAGCCCAAGGGACCAGTGCCGTCGCCGTGGTGTCCCCTGGGGCGTAAGGTCCTGGGCACAGGAAGAAAGCTTTGTCTAGTGGGTCACTTTGACCCCTCAATTCCGGGGCTCTTGAATCCTGGCTGTGGGAGAAACACCACGCCCGTCTCCCGGAGACCCTTCCCCGGCCTCAGGGTAGGCCACCTGGCTGAGCTGTGCCAAGCCTTAGGGAGGCCAGCTGCCCATGGCCCCTGCGCGCTGCCTTGACGCCCAGCACGTTCCACGGTCAGAAGCGCTGCTGGAGGAAGGCCCCGCTGGAGGATGGGCAGGCCACTCATCCCGGGGCAGGTGTGGCGCTGGCAGGGAGGGCAGATGGACCACAGTGTCTGCTCCAGCGAGGACAACGCTGCCTTCGTGGTGGAAGAGGCCAGGGTGGTCGACCTGCCCCCATGTTGCTGGCTGGTCACTCCCGGGAATGGTGTAGGGCTCTGTGTCTCTGTGCTGGCAGAATGGGCACTCAGTGGTGGCCATAGCCACGTCAGCCTTGAGGAGTGGACGTCCATGTTGCTGACCTGTAACTGCATCTCTGCTGCCGTGGCCTCTGTGTTCACAGCCCCTTGGGGATGGGGGTGGCTGGGAGGAGGCAGACTGCTGCCTTGTCTTCTGGACTAAGTGTTTCCTCGGCCAAGCTCAGCCACTGGAGAGCACGCGCCTGGGACTTGAATGTCCGCCCGACTTTTGTCCATCCAGAGCAGTCTGTGTGCATGCGGTGGACCTGGGCTTCCTGGTCACTGGATTTCCAGTCATGTCTCTTCCAAGTCACTGGCCACAGCTCATGAACTGGTGCACAGTGTACATCTACCACTTCCCCTTCCAGCACACCACCCATCTGGCCACTTCTCCTCCTAGCACACCACCCATCTGGCCACTTCTCCTCCTAGCACTCAGCACAGCTGGCCACTTCTCCTCCTAGGGCACAGCACATCTGGCCCCTTCCCCTCCCGGCACTCAGTACATCTGCCACTTCTCCTCCTAGCACACTGCATAGCTGGCCACTTCCCCTCCCAGCACTCAGCACATCTGGCCACTTCTCCTCCTAGCGCACTGCACATCTGGCCACTTCCCCTCCCAGCACTCAGCACATCTGGCCACTTCTCCTCCTAGTGCACTGCACATCTGGCCACTTCCCCTCCCAGCACTCAGCACAGCTGGCCACTTCTCCTCCTAGTGCACTGCACATCTGGCCACTTCCCCTCCCAGCACTCAGCACAGCTGGCCACTTCTCCTCCTAGGGCACTGCACATCTGGCCACTTCCCCTCCCAGCACTCAGCACAGCTGGCCACTTCTCCTCCTAGTGCACTGCACATCTGGCCACTTCCCCTCCCAGCACTCAGCACAGCTGGCCACTTCTCCTCCTAGCACACTACCCATCTGGCCACTTCTCCTTCTAGGGCACTGCACAGCTGGCCACTTCTCCTCCTAGGGCACTGCACAGCTGGCCACTTCTCCTCCTAGGGCACTGCACAGCTGGCCACTTCTCCTCCTAGGGCACTGCACATCTGGCCACTTCTCCTCCTAGCGCACTACACAGCTGGCCACTTCTCCTCCTAGGGCACTGCACAGCTGGCCACTTCTCCTCCTAGGGCACTGCACAGCTGGCCACTTCTCCTCCTAGCGCACTACACAGCTGGCCACTTCCCCTCCCAGCACTTAGCACAGCTGGCCACTTCTCCTCCTAGCACACTACCCATCTGGCCACTTCTCCTCCTAGGGCACTGCACAGCTGGCCACTTCTCCTCCTAGGGCACTGCACAGCTGGCCACTTCTCCTCCTAGGGCACTGCACAGCTGGCCACTTCTCCTTCTAGGGCACTGCACAGCTGGCCACTTCTCCTCCTAGGGCACTGCACAGCTGGCCACTTCTCCTCCTAGCACACTACCCATCTGGCCACTTCTCCTTCTAGGGCACTGCACAGCTGGCCACTTCTCCTCCTAGGGCACTGCACAGCTGGCCACTTCTCCTCCTAGGGCACTGCACAGCTGGCCACTTCTCCTCCTAGCGCACTGCACAGCTGGCCACTTCTCCTCCTAGGGCACTGCACAGCTGGCCACTTCTCCTCCTAGGGCACTGCACAGCTGGCCACTTCTCCTCCTAGGGCACTGCACAGCTGGCCACTTCTCCTCCTAGGGCACTGCACAGCTGGCCACTTCTCCTCCTAGGGCACTGCACAGCTGGCCACTTCTCCTCCTAGGGCACTGCACAGCTGGCCACTTCTCCTCCTAGGGCACTGCACAGCTGGCCACTTCTCCTCCTAGGGCACTGCACAGCTGGCCACTTCTCCTCCTAGCACACCACCCATCTGGCCACTTCTCCTAGCGCACTATACATCTGGCCACTTCTCCTCCCAGCACTCAGCACAGCTGGCCACTTCTCCTCCTAGAGCACTGCACATCTGGCCGCTTCTCCTCCCAGCACTCAGCACAGCTGGCCACTTCTCCTCCTAGAGCACTGCACATCTGGCCGCTTCTCCTCCTAGCGCACTACACAGCTGGCCACTTCTCCTCCCAGCACTCAGCACAGCTGGCCACTTCTCCTCCTAGGGCACTGCACAGCTGGCCACTTCTCCTCCTAGCACACCACCCATCTGGCCACTTCTCCTAGCGCACTATACATCTGGCCACTTCTCCTCCCAGCACTCAGCACAGCTGGCCACTTCTCCTCCTAGCGCACTACCCATCTGGCCACTTCTCCTCCCAGCACTCAGCACAGCTGGCCACATCTCCTCCTAGCGCACTGCACATCTGGCCACTTCTCCTCCCAGCACTCAGCACAGCTGGCCACTTCTCCTCCTAGAGCACTGCACATTTGGCCACTTCTCCTCCTAGCGCACTACACAGCTGGCCACTTCTCCTCCCAGCACTCAGCACAGCTGGCCACTTCTCCTCCTAGGGCACTGCACAGCTGGCCACTTCTCCTCCTAGCACACCACCCATCTGGCCACTTCTCCTAGCGCACTATACATCTGGCCACTTCTCCTCCCAGCACTCAGCACAGCTGGCCACTTCTCCTCCTAGCGCACTGCACATCTGGCCACTTCTCCTCCCAGCACTCAGCACAGCTGGCCACTTCTCCTCCTAGAGCACTGCACATCTGGCCACTTCTCCTCCTAGCGCACTACACAGCTGGCCACTTCCCCTCCCAGCACTCAGCACAGCTGGCCACTTCTCCTCCTAGCGCACTGCACATCTGGCCACTTCTCCTCCCAGCACTCAGCACAGCTGGCCACTTCTCCTCCTAGGGCACTGCACATCTGGCCACTTCTCCTCCTAGGGCACTGCACATCTGGCCACTTCCCCTCCCAGCACTCAGCACAGCTGGCCACTTCTCCTCCTAGTGCACTGCACATCTGGCCACTTCCCCTCCCAGCACTCAGCACAGCTGGCCACTTCTCCTCCTAGGGCACTGCACATCTGGCCACTTCTCCTCCTAGCGCACTACACAGCTGGCCACTTCCCCTCCCAGCACTTAGCACAGCTGGCCACTTCTCCTCCTAGCACACTACCCATCTGGCCACTTCTCCTTCTAGGGCACTGCACAGCTGGCCACTTCTCCTCCTAGGGCACTGCACAGCTGGCCACTTCTCCTCCTAGGGCACTACCCATCTGGCCACTTCTCCTCCTAGGGCACTGCACATCTGGCCACTTCTCCTCCTAGGGCACTGCACAGCTGGCCACTTCTCCTCCTAGGGCACTGCACAGCTGGCCACTTCTCCTCCTAGGGCACTGCACAGCTGGCCACTTCTCCTCCTAGGGCACTGCACAGCTGGCCACTTCTCCTCCTAGGGCACTGCACAGCTGGCCACTTCTCCTCCTAGGGCACTGCACAGCTGGCCACTTCTCCTCCTAGGGCACTGCACAGCTGGCCACTTCTCCTCCTAGGGCACTGCACAGCTGGCCACTTCTCCTCCTAGGGCACTGCACAGCTGGCCACTTCTCCTCCTAGGGCACTGCACAGCTGGCCACTTCTCCTCCTAGCGCACTGCACAGCTGGCCACTTCTCCTCCTAGGGCACTGCACAGCTGGCCACTTCTCCTCCTAGGGCACTGCACAGCTGGCCACTTCTCCTCCTAGCGCACTGCACAGCTGGCCACTTCTCCTCCTAGGGCACTGCACAGCTGGCAACTTCTCCTCCTAGGGCACTGCACAGCTGGCCACTTCTCCTCCTAGGGCACTGCACAGCTGGCCACTTCTCCTCCTAGGGCACTGCACAGCTGGCCACTTCTCCTCCTAGGGCACTGCACAGCTGGCCACTTCTCCTCCTAGCACACCACCCATCTGGCCACTTCTCCTAGCGCACTGCACATCTGGCCACTTCTCCTCCCAGCACTCAGCACAGCTGGCCACTTCTCCTCCTAGAGCACTGCACATCTGGCCGCTTCTCCTCCTAGCGCACTACACAGCTGGCCACTTCTCCTCCCAGCACTCAGCACAGCTGGCCACTTCTCCTCCTAGGGCACTGCACAGCTGGCCACTTCTCCTCCTAGCACACCACCCATCTGGCCACTTCTCCTAGCGCACTATACATCTGGCCACTTCTCCTCCCAGCACTCAGCACAGCTGGCCACTTCTCCTCCTAGCGCACTGCACATCTGGCCACTTCTCCTCCCAGCACTCAGCACAGCTGGCCACTTCTCCTCCTAGCGCACTGCACATCTGGCCACTTCTCCTCCTAGCGCACTACACAGCTGGCCACTTCTCCTCCCAGCACTCAGCACAGCTGGCCACTTCTCCTCCTAGGGCACTGCACAGCTGGCCACTTCTCCTCCTAGCACACCACCCATCTGGCCACTTCTCCTAGCGCACTATACATCTGGCCACTTCTCCTCCCAGCACTCAGCACAGCTGGCCACTTCTCCTCCTAGCGCACTGCACATCTGGCCACTTCTCCTCCCAGCACTCAGCACAGCTGGCCACTTCTCCTCCTAGAGCACTGCACATCTGGCCACTTCTCCTCCTAGCGCACTACACAGCTGGCCACTTCCCCTCCCTGCACTCAGCACAGCTGGCCACTTCTCCTCCTAGGGCACTGCACATCTGGCCACTTCTCCTCCCAGCACTCAGCACAGCTGGCCACTTCTCCTCCTAGCGCACTGCACATCTGGCCACTTCTCCTCCCAGCACTCAGCACAGCTGGCCACTTCTCCTCCTAGAGCACTGCACATCTGGCCACTTCTCCTCCTAGCGCACTGCACATGGGGCCACTTCCCCTCCCGGCACACAGCACAGCTGGCCACTTCTCCTCCTAGGGCACTGCACATCTGGCCACTTCTCCTCCTAGGGCACTGCACATCTGGCCACTTCCCCTCCTAGTGCACTGCACATCTGGCCACTTCCCCTCCTAGCGCACTGCACATGGGGCCACTTCTCCTCCTGGCACACAGCACAGCTGGCCACTTCTCCTCCTAGGGCACTGCATAGCTGGGGACACTACACAGCTTCTGCCGACTGAAAGGACTACCCCCACCATGGTGCTTCAGGGATGCCCAGAACCAGCCTGAATACTGCAGGTGTCCATGTCCAGCAGAGCTGGGATAGCATGCAGAACCACCTGTAGCCCAGGTGTCTTCATCTTTTGGCTGACCACTGGAATCTTCCCATGAGGCCATGTGCAGATGGCAGCGAGGGCCCTGGGCACTTTGGCCACTTTATCTAACTTGTGACTTCAGGGCCTGCTCAGGCCGGGACATACCTGCTCGTATTTGGCAATGCGTTGTGGCTGTGCACGTCCAGCCTCACGGTGGGTGGTCAGTGGGTTGCAGATCTACTAAGGTCCATGGCAGGCTCAGAGCTCTTCCCAGGAAGGAGTGGTCATCCGGGGTGGATGTCCGGGCTTAGGGTCCTGCTTAGCCTCCACTGGGTCCAGTGGCCCAGCACCTGTCACCAAGCCTTCGGCCACTCTGGCTCCCAGCTGAGTGGCAGCCTTTGGTTCCCTGGTAATAAGCCAAAGTTGTACCCAGAGGGGGCACAAGTCACCTGGAAATGCACGGAGGCCGACAGCTTGCAGGAGGGCCACAGCTAGGTCCTCCTTCACCTCGGCAGGGACGTCTCGGCAGGTCCGCCCCACGGGACCCCGGACACCTCCCTGAGGGACCCCAGAGCGTTGCTGGCTCTTGCTCTTGGTGCCACCAATGCTAAGGAAGCCTGAGCTGCCTGTTGGGGAGAAAGGCAATGGGACCCGGCACTCTGTGTCACACAGGGCTGCATGGGTGACGTATCTCCGGGGCAGGAGGGTGAGGGTAGATGCCTGCCTTTGAGGACAGGGCTGGACAAGGGCATGGGCCAGATGAGTGGCTGTGTGCCCGGGTGGGGCTGTGTCAAGCCGATGGAGACAGAGACCACAGCTGGTAGAATGGCTGCCACTGGGTTGCCACCAGCCACCCTGTGTCCTCCGGCCACCTGTCCCCTGCGCAGGCACCCAGGAGAGCCGAGTGGTGTGGGGACCCCACCTCCTCCCTCAGGCCCCAGGTGCATCGTCTGGGAGCCTCCTCCCAGGTGGGCTTTGTCTTGGGTGCACCATTTTCCCAGGGAGAGGCATCCCCCAGCCTCCGTCCAGCCTTCCCCAGGGCACGGCCTCACTCCCCAGGGTGGGCCCCCCCAGTTTTCAACAGTGTCTGTTCCAACTACGCCTCCGACACTCAGAGGTAACCATGTCACGGATCTGGGGACACCCCGGGCTGTGAGATGGGCCTGGCCACAATCCCACTGACCCCTGTCCTCCACAGGCCTCTGCTCTGTCTGGACATTTTCCATCCCCAGAGCCACAGTCAGTTCCAGGCCAGTGTCCAGCAGGCCACCACAGTCCTCTCCATTCCTGTCCCTGGAGCCCCGTGACCTGTTAAAGGCCTCAGGTGCTCCAGGTGAGGCTGGAAGGAAGGTCAACTGTGCCCACTCGGGGCAGCGTGGTGGGTCCTTCCCAGAGCGCAGCGGCCTCCCCTTCCTTCAGCCGACTTGAGTCTGTGGCTGGCTCTAGTTTGGAGATTGATTGAAGGGCTGTCCCTCTGTGTGAGTGATTTGAATTAGCCTTGTTCACTTGACCTGGAACTCTCCCACTTACGGAGATCAAGTGCAGATTTAGTGGGCTGCCAATCTCTTCCTGTTTCATGGACAACATGATCCACCAGCCAGCTCCCCAGTTTGCCTGTCAGACCATTCTGAGGGCTGCTTGACTTTGCTGCCCACTCAGTAACGGTGCCCACCCTGAGCGGTGCCTACTGAACATCCCGACACCCGGGATTCAGTGGTCCCAGGAACCCGGTGGGGGGATCCTGCAGGAGTCCCCACAGTGAGGTGTGCCCCACAGAGCAGGCCCACAGAGCTCCTCCGCACTGCGGTCCTCTCTCACTGTGGAGGGGACACATGGAGCCCCACCCTGAGAGGGCAGTCCTGGTGACAGATCCACACAGCATTCCAATCTCTCCCACCTGCGGGTCCCTGTTCTGCATTCAACCCTGTAGGTCTGGAATTCCCGCCTCACTCACAGGCCGTGCGCCCTGAACCCACCAACCTGTGGGAAGATTCTCATCAACCTTTCCCTAAGCGCAGGGCGGCCTTCCCTCGGCCTCTGAGGGAACTGGCTCAGGGCCCTCAGAGGCCAAAATCTGCGCCTGCAGATGGGGTAGTGTTTGCACAGCACTGGGCACATCCTCCCTGCACCGTAGACCACCCGGGTTACTCGTCACCCCCGATGCAGCATAAAGGCTGCATGGATAGTTGTCATGCTGCACCATTCAGGGACTATTGAAGGGAAAGACGGGTCCCACGTGTTCAGTACAGATGCCAACAGCTTCCCCGTTGGCCCACGGCTGGTTGAATCCGCAGGTGTGGGCCCGCAGACAGGCCAAGGGTAGGGATTCCAGAATTTTCCCTTAGTGAACTCACATGAGTGCATCGTCCCGACCCAACTCTCTCTCCCTGCACCCTACCCCACATCCCTAATTTCCACACGTGGTCCCAAGAGTCCTGACTCCTAAATCGGAAAAATAAAAGTGCAGTCTCCCTGGAAAGGAGGTGCCTTCTCCCGGGCCACGCTTGGTCCCTCACCTCCGCGGGCTGCGGGTCTGGTCATGGGTCTAGAAGGGGCAGCCCCAGGAGAACCAGGGCCACCTCCCAGGCCCCGCCCCCAGCGGGGAGGCCGCAGGGTGGGAGTTCAGTCTGCTGCAAGGCCAGCCACCTGCGAGGAGTGACTCTGGCTTGGGTTTCCCACAGTCTCGGCTTCTTCTGAGACAGAACACCAGGCCACGCTGGGCCTGAGCTGGGGAGCCGGCCTGGCCTCCTTGTCCTGCCTGCTCTGCACAACGTGGCAGCCAGCACCCCACTGCCTGCTGGATTGCATGAGTTCCGAGACACCAAACCCGCCCGGCCACTGTGAGATGGACCTGGGCCATAATCCCAGCACAGCGCATGGTGGCCCTGTGGGGACAAGGGCCCCTAGGTGCATTGTCCTTCCCAGTGCACCCCCAACGTGGGCCCTGTGATTGTCCCTGTCCAGATGCCTGAAATCCCACCTCCAAACACCTGTGTCTTTTACGTGAAGGTCCTACGTCCTGTACACCAAGGACACGCGGTGGGAGCCCAGGTCTCCCAGAACCTGGTGTCCTCTGAGTACTCCCAGGAGAACCCAGGGTGAGCTCTGTGTCTCTGCACATCACAGCAACACTCCTGCCTTCAAAGCCCATCGGGGCACACCTGGCCAGCTCGAGGGGGAGGGAGAGCAGGCAGCTGGCCGTGGTGGAGGGCCGGGACAGCTGAGCCTGTGGTCAGGCGGGGACCCAGGCACAGGCCCTCGGCTGTTCCCTTGTCAGGCCACATTGTGGAGGGCGATCTCCCCACTTAAAGCCCACCGAGGTGGCCGTTGGGCACACGTGCAGAAGGCCTCCTCAGCAGCAGCTGGACACGTGTTTGATTAAATAGGTCAGCACTCAGACTGGCCAAGTGACAGGCAGTCGCAGAGACCAGCTCTGGACAGTTCCCTGTGTCCACTGGCCCTTGTGTCTGTGTGTGAAAACACCTTACTGCTTCGATGGGATGCTTGATTCAGCACACAGCCATTCTCGGTTTCTATTTTATGGACAATTAAATCACTTTGTCCAGCTCACCAACACACGCCATGAAAGTCGGGTTGGAATGATATTAAATGTATAATTAATATAGAAGCCCTAACACTCACCCGGAAATACGGCTGTATCCCCAGAAAACCAAAAGGCTGCATTGACAATTCCATGTGAGGTTGGACCCCGGCACCTGGGAGGCTGAGGCAGGAGAGCTGTGCGCTCAAGGCCAGCCTGGGCAACTTAGTGAGACCCTGCTCAAAACACAACTAGAAAGGTTAGGGTGCAGCTCAGTGGTGGAGCACTTGGCCAGCAGGTGCAAGGCCCAGGGTTCATCCCCAGTGCTGGAAAAAATTACACAGGACATTGTGACATTGCTGGGAAAAAGGTAAATTGACAAAAATAATATATTTTTCATTTCAAGTGGAAATGGGCAGATAACGATTCCTAATAGGACGATGAGTTATAAGACACCGAGAACACTGTGTGGGTGTGATACAGACCTGGATGTAGAACCCTTACTATAGGACACAGGTGTCTGCAGGTGGGATTTCAGGCCTGGACGGGGAATCACGGAGCCACTGGGGGGGGGGTACCCCAGGAAGGAAGGTGTGCCTCGGGGCCCTGGTCCCCGAGGACTGCTCTGTGCTGTGCAGGGAACTCCGCGCTCCATGACCCCCAGCTCCTATTTCTTCTTGAAAATGGCGATCACAACACCTGTCTGTCTGCACACGTGGGCTTTGGGGTCACCAGGCAGGGGTGTCTGTAGAAAGTGTTGTGAGATCTGCAAAGCGAGGCTCTGAGAACGCAGCTCCATGGTGCGGAGACCTTCCGGCCCTGTCTGTGGACTCATCCCTTAATGACCCTCCTCCGTGACTCCTCAGGAGACGCTCTACCTGTCCACTGGGACTTCCTGGCAGCGAGCATCTTGCACCCGTGGCTCAGAGCCTGCCGGTCCACTTCCTCCCCTCACCACGCAGCTGGAGAATCAAACTGACTAGTTGAAGTCACTCGGGGAGTCAGACATTTGAAGTGCAGAGCTGATCATGCTACCAAAGGGTCCTAAATTATTCAGGTGACCTCGGTGAGTCAATTAACCTCACTGGGCCTTGTCCTCTTCATCTGCAGGATGCAGGGGCTTCTCAAGAGTGTCTCTGAGCTTCTTCCTGGCCTGGGGCTCTGATGCAAGGCTTGGTTCACCGGATGAGCAGAGATTAACCTTCTTGGTGTTGATGGTGCAGAAAAGCACTATAAATTAACCATTTCAAATGCAAAGACGCTGTCATAAAACCAATATGTGTTCTGTGGTAGAGAACAATTATTATCTTGAGTGAAAAAAAACTACCTAAAATTATAACAAATCCAAGATGATCCATGATGGCAAAATACAGAATTTTCAGGTGAGCTCTACCTGACTGCAAAGCACTTTGTTACCAGGGTCTTGCAATAACAGTGGAGATGCCCCATCTCAGACCAGAGGCAGCCAGGAGGGGTGGTTTGGGCTGTGGGTGGGCACCGCCTCACAGCCTGCTGCAGGGACTGAACTGGAGGATGTTTAACAGTGAGCGATAATAGGATTCAATACTCATTATTCAGGAGCAGGCACGGGTTCTGGCCCATGGTAATTATTAAAATCATGTTTATGCCAAGTAATGCAATGAGCGTCACCTGGTTTTGACCCTCCTGCACACGGAGGTGGGGAGGCAATGTCTTACATCTTATCAATTGGATTTAGGGCGTGTTTGTGCCACGGCGGGAGCATGAGGTCTGGTCACCGTGATTAGCAACGTGGCTGGTGGATGAATGGCTGTTGAGCTGCCCGGAGCCGAGGGGACCTGCTCCCCACTTCCTGCCAGGAAGCTTGGGAGCTCCGCGGCTGAGCAGGAGCTCACGCTGACTGCAGGATGAGCCCTGAATCCCGGCCGGTCTCTATTCTGCCAGGCCCCGTCCTGCCTCAGGCCTGTAGTGGCAAATGCAGATGGAGAATCATTTTCACCAGGTACAGGGCGCCAGTCCTGGGGGCAGTAGGCCAAGGGCACCACTGCGGGCCTGGCAGGCACTCGCCGACTGCAGGAGAGCAGTGTCCCGACTCCTGCCGGCTACAGCAGCCCTCCCCAGATCTTGATCCCCTGGCACAGAGGAGCCTGGGTGTCCCTGATATCACCCCTGCACACAACCCTGTTCTCCTGACCCTTATGTGGCTCTTCCTGGATGTCCCTAAAGGGCATGTCACCCTTGAGAGGGGAAGCCCAGCATCACTGCACGGCTGTTGGTGGCCATTCCAAGCACTGAAGACCACACCAGGATCACGTCTCTGCTGACCAGCAGAACTGCTGAGGCTCAGGGCTCAGAGGGGAGCCTGGTCCCCTGCAGCCTCCGTGTCCTGATGTGGCCACCTGCCTGGCAAGTGCAGGGAGGGCCCCTTGGCTTCTGTCCTCAGTGCCCTTGGCCCTCTGTCCTGGACACTGCTTCCTTGGGCTCTCAGGAGCTCAGTCTCAGATGGAGCCTTGGGCTGCTGCCCCTGGGCCCATCAGCACAAGTCTTTGAACCTGGGTGGCCTTTGAGAGGTCTGCTCCCACAGGCAGGGGCTCTGCCTGCTCAGGCCAGGACCAGGAGCCCAGGGGCCCAGGAGATGCCTGGCCAGGGGAGGAAGGAATGCAGGGCCCTGGGAATCCAACCTGCGTGCCGTGGGGTGGTCAGTGCTGGGGTCTTCCCCACACGGAGCATGCTCCTGGCTTCCCGAGCAGGTTGGCCTCGTCCCTGGAGAGAGCAGCGTATCTTGTTAAGTGCAAATAGTGGACACCCTGAAAACCCCACTCACTGTTCTGTTTCCCTCCCTCCGTCAGATGCCCCTGCGGAAGGCACCCCCACTGCATGGGCGTCGGGCAGCCGAGGCAGGAGGGAGAGCCGCTGCGGGAGGTGGGATTGTGCCGTTGGCTTGCTGGAGGCAGAAGACAGAGGGGAGTCGGAGCCGTGACTGAGACAGGCGGCAACAGCAGCTGGCCTTACATGCTGACTGTGACTTTTGGAATGGACCGTGGCAGACAGATATCCACGTGAGTGCATGTGCGAACCCACAGACACACACACGCGCACACACGCATGCACAGACACACACACACAGACACATGTTCTGGTTTTGGACGATTCATGTTGGTGGCTCGTTTGTTACTTTATAAGATGGCCAGAGCTCTGTGAACATGGATGCGGGGCAGCTGGGGCTGGCTAGGGAGGTGGGGCGACCCTGGGGCCATGGGCACACCCTGGCCTGCTGCCTGGGCTCCACACACAGGAGCCGCGCCCAGGGGCCTGGCCGTAGCCTCTGATGCCTTCACCTCCTCTTCCCAGGCCCAGGGCCGAGGCGTGATGTGTCCGACGTGGCTGGTGACCTTCTCCCTTCTTCTGTCTCCATTACCATGTCACTTCTGTGATGGAGGAAAATAAGGAAAACCAGTGGTCTAGCCCCGAGCTGCCACAGTGCACATCCCAGTCCTGTCCTTCAAGTCTGTGGCCCCCTGGGCACATCTGACTGGGCCCTGGCAGCCTGCAGACAGTCTTCCAGCAGCCGCCGTCATGGACACTCCCCCTGGACTCTGGCAGCACTGCCTCTGCTAGGCTTCCTGTCGGCTGCCAGAGGCTGGACACTGCCCCTCCTTGAAGTCCCAAGGCCCAGGCCTAGCGTGCTGCCTCATTTGGAGATGGGGCTTTGCAGGGTAAGTTGAGGTAAGATCTGTGGGGCGGACCCTAACCTAGGGACACACCCCCTGGGAGGACCACGTGAGGACGCAGCGAGCAGACCCAGTCTGCGAGCCATAGAGAGGCCTAGGAAGGACCACCTGCAGACACTGGAACCTCAGACCTCAGCTCCAGGTTGGGGATGGCCTCTCAGGCTGCGGGGTGCGTCTCAGATGCGCTTCTGTCTTGGGGGCAGGCGTGCAGTGGCCAGAGCGTGGAAGGCAGCGGGAGGAGGCAGGACTCCTGTGCAAAACCAGGACGGTCACAGGCAGCCCTACCCCTGCTCGGCCTCTCCCAGCGCTGCGTCCCGACACTGCTGTCCTGGTCTCCGCCTGGTCACTGTCCCCCAGTTAGAGCGCGTTGGCTGTGAAGTCTACTCATAGCTCCTTCCTCTCCTAAGGGAACTTTTAATGGGGAAAAAATATAACAAAGCAAAAAACCATCGCTAACTATAGGAACCGGGTAAAACAGGGAAGTAGCATGGCAGGGCTTGTTGCTAATCAGTAAAAAGTTCAAAAATAGATAAATATTATACATTCCTTCAAAAACTTAAAATTAATTACCATTTTAGTATCATTGAAGTTGTCAACGATTTTGATTACTATTCTCAATTATAGACTTTGCAAATTATCCCCCCTTCCCAAAAGTACAAGTGACATTTCTAATTGCTGATCTAAGAATCTGTTCCCAAAATAGACAAAGAAGACAAAAATAAGTGTGGTGGAAATGATAATTCATCACACAGTGTTGGGCAACCGTCACGGGCGGCAGCGGGCAGGAGCCGGTGGGACCAGCCCCTCCCCAGGGCCACGCACAGGGAAGGGTCCCCAGCCTGGCCCCTCCCCTCCCTGGCGATGCATCAAACCCTAGCCCCACCTTCCCAAGGCAGGGCCTCTCTTTTCTGGCCACAGACAGGCAATGAATGAGGGTCCCTGAGACCACCAAGGCTTTCCCACTTCCAGCCTGTGCACACGGGGCTTTTTGCTTGAGCTGCCACTGGGCTCGGGCACATGTGTCCACCCAGAGCACTTCTCAGTCCCTGAACGGCAGCCTTGGCTCCTCGGAGCAGGGCAGCCTTGGCTCCTCGGCGCAGAGCAGCCTGGCTAGTGCCCACCTGCCCTGACCCCAAAGGGACATGGCCCTGGCTGGGCCTCCTCCGGGCCCCCCACCTGAGAAGGCAGCTCTCAGGTCCTGCCGTCCCCCGTCTGTGGAAGGCCCTCTACACCTTGTACACCTAGCTCCAGGCTCAAGGCACATCCCAGAGGGAGGGGTGGTCCTCAGAAAGAGGCAGGAGGCAAGCGTGGGCAGGGGAAGTTACCAGATCCTGAGCCCGGGACCCTCCCTCCCACCTGGTAAGATCTCGGCCTCCCTGGGCTGGCAGGGGCAGCCTTGGGCCACTGGTCAGGGGGTCAGGGGCCTCCTATGCAGCCTGCATCTTCCTGGCCCCACCCCTAAGCTGAGTTCCCAGTCAACCTCCTTAGCAATGGACACACCAAATTCCAGGCCATGAGACCACAGGCAGAGCACCCAGGGAAGGAATGGGCACCCTGGGAGGAGGCGGTCAGGCTGTGGGGCAGGGCACCATGGAGGAGGCTGGCTGGGCTATAGGACAGGGGACCCTGGAGGAGGCTGGCTGGGCTGTAGGACAGGGGACCTGGAGGAGGCTGGCTGGGCTGTAGGACAGGGGACCCTGGGAGGAGGTGGTCAGGCTGTAGGACAGGGCACCCTGGGAGGAGGCTGGCTGGGCTGTAGGACAGGGCACCATGGAGGAGGCTGGCTGGGGTGTAGAACAGGGGACCATGGAGGAGGCTGGCTGGGCTGTAGGACAGGGGACCCTGGAGGAGGCTGGCTGGGCTGTAGGACAGGGGACCCTGGAGGAGGCTGGCTGGGCTGTAGGACAAGGCACCATGGAGGAGGCTGGCTGGGGTGTAGAACAGGGGACCATGGAGGAGGCTGGCTGGGCTGTAGGACAGGGGACCCTGGAGGAGGCTGGCTGGGCTGTAGGACAGGGGACCCTGGAGGAGGCTGGCTGGGCTGTAGAACAGGGGACCCTGGAGGAGGCTGGCTGGGCTGTAGGACAGGGGACCATGGAGGAGGCTGGCTGGGCTGTAGGACAGGGCACCATGGAGGAGGCTGGCTGGGCTGTAGGACAAGGCACCATGGAGGAGGCTGGCTGGGGTGTAGAACAGGGGACCATGGAGGAGGCTGGCTGGGCTGTAGGACAGGGGACCCTGGAGGAGGCTGGCTGGGCTGTAGGACAGGGGACCCTGGAGGAGGCTGGCTGGGGTGTAGAACAGGGGACCATGGAGGAGGCTGGCTGGGCTGTAGGACAGGGGACCCTGGAGGAGGCTGGCTGGGCTGTAGGACAGGGGACCATGGAGGAGGCTGGCTGGGCTGTAGGACAAGGCACCATGGAGGAGGCTGGCTGGGGTGTAGAACAGGGGACCATGGAGGAGGCTGGCTGGGCTGTAGGACAGGGGACCCTGGAGGAGGCTGGCTGGGCTGTAGGACAGGGGGCCCTGGAGGAGGCTGGCTGGGCTGTAGGACAGGGCGCCCTGGAGGAGGCTGGCTGGGCTGTAGGACAGGGAACCATGGAGGAGGCTGGCTGGGCTGTAGGACAGGGCACCATGGAGGAGGCTGGCTGGGCTGTAGGACAGGGCACCCTGGAGGAGGCTGGCTGGGCTGTAGGACAGGGCACCCTGGAGGAGGCTGGCTGGGCTGTAGAACAGGGGACCCTGGAGGAGGCTGGCTGGGCTGTAGGACAGGGGACCATGGAGGAGGCTGGCTGGGCTGTAGGACAGGGCACCATGGAGGAGGCTGGCTGGGCTGTAGGACAGGGCACCATGGAGGAGGCTGGCTGGGGTGTAGAACAGGGGACCATGGAGGAGGCTGGCTGGGCTGTAGGACAGGGGACCCTGGAGGAGGCTGGCTGGGCTGTAGGACAGGGCACCATGGAGGAGGCTGGCTGGGCTGTAGAACAGGGCACCATGGAGGAGGCTGGCTGGGCTGTAGGACAGGGCACCATGGAGGAGGATGGCTGGGCTGTAGGACAGGGGACCCTGGAGGAGGCTGGCTGGGCTGTAGGACAGGGCACCCTGGAGGAGGCTGGCTGGGCTGTAGGACAGGGCACCCTGGAGGAGGCTGGCTGGGCTGTAGGACAGGGCACCATGGAGGAGGCTGGCTGGGCTGTAGGACAGGGCACCCTGGAGGAGGCTGGCTGGGCTGTAGGACAGGGCACCATGGAGGAGGCTGGCTGGGCTGTGGGACAGGGGACCCTGGAGGAGGCTGGCTGGGCTGTAGGACAGGGCACCATGGAGGAGGCTGGCTGGGCTGTGGGACAGGGGACCATGGAGGAGGCTGGCTGGGCTGTAGGACAGGGCACCATGGAGGAGGCTGGCTGGGCTGTGGGACAGGGCACCATGGAGGAGGCTGGCTGGGCTGTAGGACAGGGGACCCTGGAGGAGGCTGGCTGGGCTGTGGGACAGGGCACCATGGAGGAGGCTGGCTGGGCTGTAGGACAGGGCACCCTGGAGGAGGCTGGCTGGGCTGTGGGACAGGGCACCATGGAGGAGGCTGGCTGGGCTGTGGGACAGGGCACCCTGGAGGAGGCTGGCTGGGCTGTAGGACAGGGCACCATGGAGGAGGCTGGCTGGGCTGTAGGACAGGGCACCATGGAGGAGGCTGGCTGGGCTGTAGGACAGGGGACCCTGGAGGAGGCTGGCTGGGCTGTAGGACAGGGGACCCTGGAGGAGGCTGGCTGGGCTGTGGGACAGGGGACCCTGGAGGAGGCTGGCTGGGCTGTGGGACAGGGGACCCTGGAGGAGGCTGGCTGGGGTGTAGGACAGGGGACCATGGAGGAGGCTGGCTGGGCTGTAGGACAGGGCACCCTGGAGGAGGCTGGCTGGGCTGTAGGACAGGGCACCCTGGAGGAGGCTGGCTGGGCTGTAGGACAGGGCACCATGGAGGAGGCTGGCTGGGCTGTAGGACAGGGCACCATGGAGGAGGCTGGCTGGGCTGTAGGACAGGGCACCATGGAGGAGGCTGGCTGGGCTGTAGGACAGGGCACCCTGGAGGAGGCTGGCTGGGCTGTAGGACAGGGCACCCTGGAGGAGGCTGGCTGGGCTGTAGAACAGGGGACCCTGGAGGAGGCTGGCTGGGCTGTAGGACAGGGGACCATGGAGGAGGCTGGCTGGGCTGTAGGACAGGGCACCATGGAGGAGGCTGGCTGGGCTGTAGGACAAGGCACCATGGAGGAGGCTGGCTGGGGTGTAGAACAGGGGACCATGGAGGAGGCTGGCTGGGCTGTAGGACAGGGGACCCTGGAGGAGGCTGGCTGGGCTGTAGGACAGGGGACCCTGGAGGAGGCTGGCTGGGGTGTAGAACAGGGGACCATGGAGGAGGCTGGCTGGGCTGTAGGACAGGGGACCCTGGAGGAGGCTGGCTGGGCTGTAGGACAGGGGACCATGGAGGAGGCTGGCTGGGCTGTAGGACAAGGCACCATGGAGGAGGCTGGCTGGGGTGTAGAACAGGGGACCATGGAGGAGGCTGGCTGGGCTGTAGGACAGGGGACCCTGGAGGAGGCTGGCTGGGCTGTAGGACAGGGGACCCTGGAGGAGGCTGGCTGGGGTGTAGAACAGGGGACCATGGAGGAGGCTGGCTGGGCTGTAGGACAGGGGACCCTGGAGGAGGCTGGCTGGGCTGTAGGACAGGGCACCATGGAGGAGGCTGGCTGGGCTGTAGGACAGGGCACCCTGGAGGAGACTGGCTGGGCTGTAGGACAGGGCACCATGGAGGAGGCTGGCTGGGCTGTAGGACAGGGCACCATGGAGGAGGCTGGCTGGGGTGTAGAACAGGGGACCATGGAGGAGGCTGGCTGGGCTGTAGGACAGGGGACCCTGGAGGAGGCTGGCTGGGGTGTAGGACAGGGGACCATGGAGGAGGCTGGCTGGGCTGTAGGACAGGGGACCCTGGAGGAGGCTGGCTGGGCTGTAGGACAGGGCACCATGGAGGAGGCTGGCTGGACTGTAGGACAGGGCACCATGGAGGTGGCTGGCTGGGCTGTAGGACAGGGCACCATGGAGGAGGCTGGCTGGGCTGTAGGACAGGGCACCCTGGAGGAGGCTGGATGTCTATACACAGTCTCTGCCTGGGTCTCCCATCAATGCTGCGGGGCATTCGCTCATTCCCACCTTCCACGGAGGAAGCAGGGGCTTAGCACCTTAGGGAGTTCTTGGAGCCTGAGTAGAGGGGTCCTGACCCAGGGAAGCCTCCACACCTGCCTCCTGACTGTGCTGCTCGCTCTGGCTCTGGTACTGGGTGAAGCCAGGGACCCTGGGCAGAGACTGCTGGCCCCATGGACACTCCATCTCCCATCTATGCTGGTTGTCAGATGGTGGATAGGTCCTCGCTGAGGGTGAGCAGTGTGGGTGAGGCCCCTGGGAGGCAGGAAGGTGCAGGTGAGGCCCCTGGGAGGCAGGAAGGTGCAGGTGAGGCCCCTGGAGGGCAGGAGATGTGGGTGAGGCCTCTCCTAGGTGGGAGGTGCAGGTGAGGCCCCTGGGAGGGCGGGAGGTGCAGGTGAGGCCTCTGGAGGGCAAGGAGATGTGGGTGAGGCCTCTCCTAGGTGGGGAGGTGCAGGTGAGGCCCCTGGGAGGGCGGGAGGTGCAGGTGAGGCCTCTGGAGGGCAAGGAGATGTGGGTGAGGCCTCTCCTAGGTGGGGAGGTGCAGGTGAGGCCCCTGGGAGGGCGGGAGGTGCAGGTGAGGCCCCTGGGAGGGCGGGAGGTGCAGGTGAGGCCCCTGGGAGGACAGGGAGGTGCAGGTGAGGCCTCTGGAGGGCAAGGAGATGTGGGTGAGGCCTCTCCTAGGTGGGGAGGTGCAGATGAGGCCTCTGGGAGGGCGGGAGGAGTGGGTGAGGCCTCTCGAGGGCAAGGAGGAGCAGATGGAGCCCTTGGGAGGGCCAGCAGTTTCAGGTGAGGCCCCTGGGAGGCAGGGAGGTGCAGGTGAGGCCCCTGGGAGGGTAAGTAGCTGCAGGTGAGGCCCCTGGGAGGCAGGGAGGAACAGGTGAGGCCCGTGGGAGGGCAGCAGGCACACTGCTGGACTTCATGGCACAGTCACATTGCTTAGCTGACAGGCCCGAAGTCCGACCTACTCCAGGGACATGTCTAGGTAGCACTGAGGTTCCCAGAGATGGTCCCAGCCCTCCATGTGTGGGACAGGTTGACCTCGGGCCACCAGCTCTGCACCTCGGGGGCTCAGCTCCCTGGGGTTGGGCTCCACGGGGAAGCACCGGAGTCCTCATGGCGGCTGCTGGCCGGATGGCACACTGAGTCCCCTGGCCAGAATAGGCAGGGTGGGTGAGTCCTGAGCACAGAGGCTGGAGGAGCGGGCCATTTCACTGAAGCAGAACTCTTGCTTACTCGTTTCTGTGGCCCTGACTCCCACGTGAGGAGAGATTTTCAGGGTCGTCTGGAGACTCGAATGCTCACTGAAGGACGGGAAATCAGTGGTGGCAGTTTATGACAAATCTGTCACTTTGGGGGGGCGGCCTTACGCCACCAGTACCATGGGGAGGCGTGGCCCTGGAAGGCTCAGAGGTGAAAGCTCCCCTGGGGACTCACCAAGTCCCCTGTCCCCGACTGACCTCTGGCCTGGGACGCCGTCATCAGGCTTGTTGTGACCAGCCACTGAGATGGTGGCCCCAGTGTGCCGTGGGAAGTGACCGCCCTCCCAGGATCGGGGAGTCCATCCACACGAGTGGCGGGGTCTGTGGTGGACAGAGGTGCTGGGACGGTGGCTCTGAGCAGGGCTGCTGAGGTGGAGGGTCTTCCTTCCTGCAGTCCCCAGTCCCCAGCCCTTGCCCTTCACCCAAGCTGCAGTGCCCGCCTGGGTGCAGGGGGTGCCGGGCCAGGTGCCTTGGGCCCCCTCCCCCCAGCAGCCACCTCTGAAGACCAGTGACACAGCCTGCTGGGCTCCTCCCGTCGGTCCGCCAAGCCCACGAGCCTGGGTGCCCACATCACCCGTCTTCCCTGTGGGTCCCCATCTGGCCACCTGCTCAGCATGCCCCAGAACCTGGCTCGCGGCAGTGCCACGGCTGTTTGTGTCGGGTGATTAGTTGATTTGTGTTTTCATGTGACTTTCATCTGCCTGCGTTCCCTGCCTGTGACTGTGGCGTTCCTGAATGGAGGTGACCGGCTGGCCCCAGTTGACCCAGGACGAGGTTTTAAAATGGAACGTACCAAATCTTGGGAATGACTTCCATCGCATCTCAAGGGCGGGCCGTGCTACTTGGAGTGCAGGTGTGAACAGGAAGGTTCTGAGCAGACACCTCCCCATCCTGCCTGGAGGTGCCTGTCCTGTCCCTGTGCTGCCCTCTGCAGGCTGCTGTCTTCAAGGAGGACCTGCGGTCTCCAGGCCCAGGTTTCCACCCCTACTTAGGGGAGTGGACCCTGTCACGTTAATGGGAATTAAGATACACTGCTGCAGGGGCATTACCAAGTGCAGGGCAGCAGAGACAGGGGCACTGCTTTCGGGCACCCTGGGGGCTCCCTGGCAGAGGCAGCGGGTTTGGAAGAAGTCTTATGGGCATCAAGAAGGGCCTGGTAGCAACATGGCCATCTACTGTAGTGTTGTCCTCCTCGCTAGTGACCCCTGTGGGCAGCCTGGTAGCAACATGGCCATCTACCATGGTGTCCTCCTCGCTAGTGACCCCTGTGGGCAGCCTGGTAGCGACATGGCCATCTACCATGGTTTCCTCCTCTCTAGTGACCTCTGTGGGCAGCCTGGTAGCGACATGGCCATCTACCATGGTGTCCTCCTCTCTAGTGACCTCTGTGGGCAGCCGCCTTGTGCCTTGGGCTTGGGTCTCCTCTTTCCTCTCCTCTTGGCCCAGCTCCAGGGAGAGTCGGCACATGGCAGCCGTGCCCAGGTCTTTGTCCTCCCACTGTGCCCACCATGTGGCTGGAGATGGGTGGCTCTCAGCTCCAGTCTGTCCTGAGCAGCTGCAGCAGACTGGCACCCACGGGTACCTACAGGTCCCTCGCTGTGCCCTTGCCCTCCTCCCAGCCACGGCACATGGAAAGCACTGATGGCTGTCCTCCAGTGCCTTGGCTCTCTCTGAGCTGCAGCGGATTGAAAGGGATGGAGCACTGCACACATGACCCGGCCGAGAGCGGGGGAAGCCCAAGTGAGGCGGTGAGGCTGCGGAAGGTGCTGGACAGCCCCTCTCTGCAAAGCTGTGAGCCCAGGGGACTCTGATAATCTGAACAATGCCAGTGTGGTCACCTGGCCCCCCAGCTGAGCCCTGGCCACAAAGCCAGCTTCGTTTACAAGACCTGGGGTCCACCACCAGCGCATCCTGGCCTTCCGTGGAGAGGGATGCCATGCTTCACCCCCTTCTTCCTGGGCACAGCCGGGCTGTGGGTGAACATGGTCCTGATGCACTAATGATAATGTCACTGATAGATGGCGGGTTTGCCTCAGAAGCAGGGCCGGGTCATTTTTCATTGAATAACATAATTTGTTGCATTGGTATGCAGGGACCAGGGTGCTGCCGCCCCGAAAGCCGGGCAAAGTGATCGAGTGTTGTTGTTATTCACGGCCGACGCCGGCTCTGAAAGGATTCCTCGTTCTGACTCAAATGTATCTCTGCCCACTCAAAGCAAATGCAATTTCCCTTCTTATGACTATCAGTTATTTACATGGAAAAAGTTTAAATAAGGCCTGAGCTACCAGCAGCTGCTGCTTCCACCATGCCCAGAGGACGGAGGCTGTTTCCACCATGCCCAGAGGACGGAGGCTGCTCCCACCATGCCCAGGAGACGGAGGCTGCTCCCACCATGCTCAGAGGACAGAGGCTGCTTCCACCATGCCCAGAGGACAGAGGCTGTTTCCACCATGCCCAGAGGACGGAGGCTACTCCCACCATGCCCAGAGGACGGAGGCTGCTCCCATCATGCCCAGGGGACGGAGGCTGCTTCCCACCATGCCCAGGGGACGGAGGCTGCTCCCACCATGCCCAGGGGACGGAGGCTGCTTCCACCATGCCCAGGGGACGGAGGCTGCTCCCACCATGCCCAGGGGACGGAGGCTGCTCCCACCATGCCCAGAGGAAGGAGGCTGCTCCCACCATGCCCAGGGGACGGAGGCTGCTTCCACCATGCCCAGGGGACGGAGGCTGCTTCCCACCATGCCCAGGGGACGGAGGCTGCTTCCCACCATGCCCAGGGGACGGAGGCTGCTCCCACCATGCCCAGAGGACGGAGGCTGCTCCCACCATGCCCGGGGGACGGAGGCTGCTCCCACCATGCCCGGGGGACGGAGGCTGCTCCCACCATGCCCGGGGGACGGAGGCCTGGCAGTACCTCCACACTGAGGCCAGAGGGGGGGAGCCCTGCCCATGCCAGCCCGCCTCTCCTCCTGGCCCAGGCAGGGAGACATGGAGGGCAGCAACAGTCCTCCTCCCTCAGGCTCCTCCTCACCTCAAGGTGCACCAGAGACCAGGAGGGGCCCTGGGTGTCACTGCACTCTGCCTGGCCCAGGAGATGGGACAGGAAGTGGTCACTCTGCCTGGCCCAGGAGATGGGACAGGAAGTGGTCACAGAACTCACCAGGCCCCTCCCTTTCTTACCCATAAGATGAGGTCATCCTTGCCCCTGCAGGGTCTATGGTGAAAATTCAGGGGGGAGAGAGAGAGAGAGAGAGAGAGAGAGAGAGAGAGACAGACAGACAGACAGACAGACAGACAGCTAAGGGTTCACAAACATGAAATTCCTGTTGATTCCCACAGTCCATTATTGTCTGTCTACATGGACCAGGAACAGAGAAGAGGGACTCAGGATCAGTCTCACCACTCAGGGCTCAGGCTCAGAAATCCTTGCCCAGGGTTCAGTACCCAGGACTCAGGACTGAGAGCCCAGGGCTCAGACTCAGGGATTAGTCTCAGAAATTGTTGCTCAGGACTCAGCACTCCTGGCTCAGGCTTGGGATTCAACACTCAGAGCTCAGTATTCACTACTTAGGACTCAGGACTGAGGGCTCAGTGCTTAGGCTCAGAAATTCTTGCTCAGGGCTCAGGACTCAGGCTCAGGCTCTAGGACTCAGGCTCAGGCCTTAAGACTCAGGACTAGGACTCAGGACTCGGACTCAGACCTTAGGACTCAGGCTCAGGCTCAGGCTCAGGACTCAGACTCAGACCTTAGGCCTCAGGCTCAGGCCTTAGGACTCAGGACTAGGACTCAGGACTCAGACTCAGACCTTAGGACTCAGGCTCAGGCTCAGGCCTCAGGACTAGGACTCAGGACTCAGACTCAGACCTCAGGACTCAGACTCAGACCTTAGGCCTCAGGCTCAGGCCTTAGGACTCAGGACTAGGACTCAGGACTCAGGCTCAGGCTCAGGACTCAGGCTCAGACCTTAGGCCTCAGGCTCAGGCCTTAGGACTCAGGACTAGGACTCAGGACTCAGACTCAGACCTTAGGACTCAGGCTCAGGCTCAGGCCTCAGGACTAGGACTCAGGACTCAGACTCAGACCTCAGGACTCAGGCTCAGGCTCAGGACTCGGGCTCAGGCCTCAGGACTCAGACTCAGACCTTAGGCCTCAGGCTCAGGCCTTAGGACTCAGGACTAGGACTCAGGACTCAGGACTCAGACTCAGACCTCAGGACTCAGGCTCAGGCTCAGGACTCAGGACTAGGACTCAGGACTCAGACTCAGACCTCAGGACTCAGGCTCAGGCTCAGGACTCAGGCTCAGGCCTCAGGACTCAGGGCTTAGGGTCATGGTATTCAAGGCTGCTCCTGGCACGCTCTCTCCCTGTGGTCATGCCAGTTGCTGGGGTTGGAAGGGTGGAGGCAAGTGTTTGGAGACCCGTGTCCTGAGCACGGACTGGGTCAGGCCTCCCTCGCTGTCTGGCCAGGGAAGCATCTGCCCTCTCAGGTGCAGCTTTCCCTTCCGAGTAACAGATCTTCCACGTTTGTTTGGTGCCATGTGCTTTTGTCCCTGTGGTCCTCCGGCAGTGATACCAGGGATCTCTGGTTCGGTATTTTCGTGGCAGACCTTCGCCGAGTCCAGATGTACTGAGGCAATGGTGGATGCTGGCGCTGGCTCGCCGGGGAACGCGGTGTCGGAGGTGTGCCGCGGCCGTTCTGTTCACGGCTGAACCTCCGGCTCTGGAGCCTGCAGGGGAAGAGTCTCCACGGGGGAAGGCTGACCGGGAAGGCTGACCAGGAAGGCAGGGCGTCCGAGCAGAGCCAGAAATCTCCGGGGCCAGAGCCGCTGTAGATGGAGCCGCAGAGCCCAGCATTCCTGCACAGGGGCATTGGCCAGCAGGCTGAATGGGCCAAGGTGTCTGGCTGAGGAGAGGGACAGGTGGAGGCCCGAGAGGCCTGGGGCTGGGCTTCCAGGTCCCTGTACCAGCCGAGCCTGCAGGGCAGACCCACCTCACACTTCAGGAGGAGCAGAGAGCGGTAGAAGAGCTGTGAGAGCCCTGTCTCCCCCGTGGACACAGGTTTTCACATCCCCACACGGCCCTGGGCTGCCACCTCCCCCTGCTGAGTGACATTTCTAGGACAGGACGGAGCTCAGGTGGGAAGAGGACAGATGCCTTGGCTACACTGAATGGGGCACCCACAGCCCAGGAGGAGGCAGGCCCAGCAGGCCCAGAGCCAGTGCTGTGGGAAGGATCCAGGACAGAGATGCCCAGGGTGGCTTCGAGGGGGTTCCAGAGGAAGGTCAGCTTTGGCCAGGTGTCAGCCAGGGTGCCACACTGTGAAGTTCCTGGTGAGTATCCAGAGCAAGGCAGGACACCTGGGCAAGCTTTCTGAGTGGGGCCAGGCAGGTGGGGAGCAGCCCATGGGGACCACAAGGCAGGGGCCGGGCACTCGCCCCCCAAGTCAGGTCTGGGCAGGAGGCAGCGTCCATCGAGGTGGCCAGCCTGGTGCGGTCAGTCCCAGGCTGCAGCCTGGAGAACTGGCAGGAGTCAGCTGTGGATGGGTGACCAGCCATCGCTGAAGGTGGACGGGCCACAGCTGTCAGCTGGGACATGTGGCAACACTTTGGATCCTCAGGATTGGATCAGATGCCCCTGGACCTGTAGCCGGCATCTGGTGGAGAAGTCAGGGGCTGAGCAGAGCTGGTGAAATGAGGTGCCCGCTGCCCACACAGTCTGTGGCTTGGGAGATGGTGCCGGCTCAGTGTGGGAAAGCAAGGGGCCTCTGCGGTCAGGGGAGGATGGGAGGAGGCGGAGCAAGGCCCAGGGGACATATGTCCTGCCAGCATCCTATGGAGCCCGGGAAAGGAGCCACAGAACCTGGGTCTGGGGACAATGTGAGGGATGGGATGCCCCTTGCTCCTCCCAGGACCAGTCAGGACCAGCCCTGGGCCTTGGGACCAGAGTGGCCATCTCTGAGTCCAGGGTGAAGCCACATTCACGAAGGAAAGGTGGATGGGAAGCCATTGACTATCGTCGCACTGAAGGGAACACACAGAACAAGGCGAGGTGCCGAGTCCCTCTAGCTGGACACGAGTGGCTGGAGAAGGACGGCCAGCTGCACAGCAGCCTTCTTGCCCGGCCTCCAGGCCCAACTCTGGAGGCTCTGCCCAGAGGCCTCCTGGCCGCTTGCCCTGCCCTCTGCCAGGAAGACTCGCGGCTGCAGGGCCCCTCGCTGCCGGCCCGCCTTCGTCGGGGGACTTTATTTTCTGGTCCACAAGCTCTTGAGAGGCCCAAAGCCTGGAAGGCTGCGCTCTGCTCCCACTGTCAGAGGACTGTGTCCTCACGTGAGGACCCCCAGGACCCCCGAGTGCGGCTGTATCTGGTAGGGCTTCCACGGATGTCAGAGCTGAGTGCACTTGCTGGGGTGGCCCGAGTCCAGCATGACTGGGGTCCCTGCAAGAAGAGCCCAGACCCACACAGAGGGCCACCCAGTGAGGACACAGGAAGAAGAAGCCATTCACACGCCCAGGAGAGGGCTTCCTTCCCCTCCTCCTCCTCCTGTCCTCCTCCTCCTGTCCTCCTCCTCCTGTCCTCCTCCTCCCCGTCCTCCTCCTCCTGTCTTCCTCCTCCCCGTCCTCCTCCTCCTGTCCTCCTCCTGTCCTCCTCCTGTCCTCCTCCTCCCCGTTCTCCTCCTGCTCCTCCTCATCCCCGTCCTCCTCCTCCCCGTCCTCCTCCTCCTTGTCCTCCTCCTGTCCTCCTTCCTCATCCTCCTGTCCTCCTCCTCCCCGTCCTCCTCCTGTCCTCCTCCTCCCCGTCCTCCTCCTGTCCTCCTCCTCCTGTCCTCCTCCTCCCCGTCCTCCTCCTCCCCATCCTCCTCCTCCTGTCCTCCTCCTCCCCATACTCCTCCTCCCCATCCTCCTCATCCCCGTCCTCCTCCTCCCCATCCTCCTCCTCCCCGTCCTCCTCCTGTCCTCCTCATCCCCGTCCTCCTCCTCCCCGTCCTCCTCCTCCTGTCCTCCTCCTCCCCATCCTCCTCCTCCCCATCCTCCTCCTCCTGTCCTCCTCCTCCCCATCCTCCTCCTCCACGTCCTCCTTCTCCTGTCCTCCTCCTCCCCGTCCTCCTCCACGTCCTCCTCCTCCCCATCCTCCTCCTGTCCTCCTCCTCCTGTCCTCCTCCTCCTGTCCTCCTCCTCCTGTCCTCCTCCTGTCCTCCTCCTCCTGTCCTCCTCCTCCCCGTCCTCCTCCTCCTGTCCTCCTCCTCCCCGTCCTCCTCCTCCCTGTCCTCCTCCTCCCTGTTCTCCTCCTCCCTGTCCTCCTCCTCCCTGTTCTCCTTCCTCATCCTCCTCTTCCCCATCCTCCTCCTCCTGTCCTCCTCCTCCCTGTCCTCCTCCTCCCCATCCTCCTCCTCCTCTGACTTTGCCTTTTCCTGGCTCTGTCCCCTGCCCATCTTCTGTACCGTCCATCCTCATCTCCCTCCCCACTCTCAGCCCAGCAGTGTCCCCTTGCATCCTTCTTAAAGCAGTGCAGTTGTTCCCGCACAGAACTTCTACCTGCTCTAGGTTCACATCATTGACCCTCACCGTCTCAGAGACACCCAGGACTACTGAGGGGCCAGAGGGAAGCCCTGGGGACACTGAGCAGGAGCACTCTCCACTGTCCGCAGCCCAAGGCAGGAGCCCGGCTCCCAAGGCAGCACCCAAGGGAGCATCTCAGAGAGAGCTGCCTCTTTCACCTGGCGCTCTGGGGCCCGTTGCAGAGCGTGTTGCTGTGGCCACGGCTGCAGCCCCAGAGCGTCCAGGGGAACCACTAGTGCATTGGAATAGGGGACGCTGGCCACTGGCTGGAACCACCTCCCAGAGACAAGGCCCCAGCTCCCTGGTCACCCACCCTCTCCTGGTGGCTGCCTAGTGCTGTGGGAGGGCTCAGGGGTCCATGTCCCTCTGTCCCCCTAGCGCTCCCCGACAAGCAGCGAGTGGTGCAGTGAGGCTTGGATTAAACTTCTCCCCTTTAGTGATAAGGCTCCTGGCATTTTTTGTTTATTTTTAGGCAAAATTAGATGAGAAGACGCTCCCGCTGCGTGCCAGTCCCTCCTGGGAGAAAAGGCGGATTGAATCATCCCTCGGCTGGTCTCCGTTCACCAGAGGAGAATACACTCGCACAGAGCTTCCCCCCAGAGCGGCCGACGGGCCCAGGGGGAGCCCGTCCATCGGGCAGCCTCAGCCTCCCGGACGGGGTCCTGCGCCCCGTGCTCCCGTGCGACTCCACGTGGGGAGCGTGAGTGACCCCGATGTGCTGCCCGGCACGCGCTGTGCACACACGTGAGCTGCTTGTGAGTTCAGGTGGGCGTGTCAGGACATGTGGGCGCAGACGGGTGGAAAGGACGGGCCGATGTCCTGGGAAACAGCCCAGAGGGGGAGCCTGGCCTCAGATCTTTTGCTTTCTTTTCAGCGAGAGAAAAAGACAAACTTTCCCTGTTTATGTGGTCAGCTTAGGAGACTGAAAATCTCTTTAAAAAATGGAATAAGCAATTCCAGTGGAACTGTCCACGTGCACACAACTGAGTAAAGGGTGGACCTGCCGGGCCAGCGCACCGGCCTGTGTCCACCGAGGGCTGCCCTGGGCTGGAGCAGAGGCCCCGTGTGGCCTCCGCAGGCCGCAGCCATGCTGCTTCCAGGAGGCCTGGCTCCTCCCAGGTCCTGAGCTCAGTACAGGGGCCCTCGCCCCACCAGGCGCTCACAGGAGCTGGAGGACAGCAGTCCAGGCTGCCAGCTGCCCACCTGTCCAGGTGAGCGGTTCTGGGGAGCCTCTCGGCTGCAAGGCCAGAGAGGGCCTCAGGAAGGCCCAGCAGCGGGTAAGGTGCTGGCACAGGCTGGGTGCCTCTGGCTCTCCTCTGCCTCCTCTCCTAGGGCTGCCCCGTCCACCTTCTTGCCTCGGAGCTCAGCTGCCCCAAGGTCCTGAGGCACCTTAACCTGGGAGGGGGCTGAGCCTGCTGTCCCTGGGTGTCCCCGTGGCTGAGCCCTGACCCCACACACTGTGGGCTGGTGAGTGGTGCAGTGTGCGGTCATGGAAGGGGCCGGCTGCCCGGAGCTCTGGTCCACGTTTGCATTCCTGGGGTCCAGATCTCTGGGGGCCCCTGGCCAAGCTCTGCTTCAAAGCCCTCATCTGCTGCGGGAGCTCCAGGCCTCCTGCCTGGGCTCTTCTCTGCCCACAGGACTCCAGGGGAGCTCAGGGCCACCTGGTCCAGCCATGCCCCCTCTTCTGGGCAGCGTGAGTTCCTTGCCCTGTGTCCCTCGGTGTCCGTGAGACTGACGTGCCCACTGCGTGCTCTGCCTCCGTCTCTGGGAGGGCGGGAGCTTCCCAGGCCCCTGTGGCTCGGTCCTCCTCGGATGCCTGTCATCACGAGGGATGCTATTTGTGTTAAGTACATCTGCAAAACACATCTGTTAATTTTCTGTATTTGTTTATCCACAGTAAAAATATGAATTAGTAAGTGTTTCACACTGCAGCTCACAAATAAACACCAGGCATCACGGCAGGAATACTCGAAGGACAGGAGCGTGGCTGTGTTAGGAGGCGATCCAGAGGAAGAGGAGTCAGGAGGGCAGGAGGCCGGCGGCACGGACCGTGGCCTGACAGCTGGACGATGCCCATCCCACAGAGCCTGGCTCCATCCCACTGTGGCTCAGGATGGCGGAGGAGAGCAGGGTCTGACCTCGCCTTGCTGGGCTAGTCCTGAGGACACAGCTAGGTGTCCCGGCCAGCAGGTCTGCAGCCCGCCAAGGGACAGTTTTGTCCCTCTCAACAGCCAGAACTGTGCTGCTTCGAGGGCCTTTGGGTCATGAGACTGGGATGTCCCCTTTCAGTGCATCCGGCACCCCCTGGATCCTCTGGCAACTTACAGAAGAGGAGGAAACGTGCCACAGGCCCAGCCGCCACCCACAGCCCAGAAGGCTCCATGTGAACCTCGGCCAGCGTTCCCTGAGTCCTGCAGGTCAGCACGTCATGCCCACTGCACGGACGAGGAAACCGGGCAGCGGAGGAGAGAGGGTTGTGCATCCCAGTAGCGACAGTGCAGTGCCCCTGAGGCCAGAGGAAGGCGGAGGTGGCTGGGCACGGGCCTCAGGACCAGAGTGGCTGTCTGCCTCTGGCTGGCAGTGCTGGGCGCTGTCCGCAGGTGGGCAGAGGCAGGGTCTGCCCAGCACCCACAGAGCACAGGAGGCCGCGCCATCAGCAGGCCCACTGTGAGCGCAAAGCCCTTCCAGGCTCTGGCGGGAGGGGAGGGTGGCTTCCAGGGGGCTGTCACCACCATGGAGTGACAAGCCCCTCTTCACAGACCTGTGTGGTGGCAGCTGAGCAATAAAAGAATCTCTTTCAATAAAGAATTACACGTCTTCAGAGTTTAATTACAAGAAGCCCTGTCACTCCGAGATCCATGGTGAATGGGCACTTTTCCTTCTGTTTTTAGCTGGAGAGGAAGGCGGCTGAAGGCACCATCACCATTCTTCTTGGAGACACAGACACAGCTCTTGCCAGGGGGGTGGGGAACAACCGAGTCACGTCTCTCACCAGCGGCACCGGAGAGGAAAGGTGAGCAGGCCAGGGCGGGCTGGTGTGCCGCACGTGGACAGCCTCAGCTCCTGGGGAGTGAGGCGCCCAGAGTCACCAACCCAGCCTGCCTGTTCCCAGATGGGACAGGGAGGCCACCAGCACGCCACGGGCACCGACCTTCTCAGGTGTGACACCACTTGATTCTGGTAGTGGCCCTGAGGGACACCCCAGTGGGATGGTTGCAGTGCCTGCAGGGCAGACCAGAGCCCCAGGCCACCTGGGCCTCCTCCCAGGCTGGCCAGGCCCTCGGCCCTCAGCTTTCGCTCCTGGTCCTGCCTGGCTGTGCAGCTGTCTGACCCTGAGGCCAGCCCTGGTCTTCAGCCTCCAGGCCCAGCATCCTGGACCCAGGGAGGCCCTGCACACAGTGCTAGCTGCCTGGTCCCTGGGGGCTGGAGCTGCAGAGCAGGGTCTTCCTCAGGGCCTGGACTCTCTGCAGCCTCCCTGGGCAGGGAGCTCAGGAACGAGGTGTGAGCCACCCTTCCTCAGACCAGTCAGAGGCCTGGTGGGTGTCCTGCAGCTGCACAACGGAGCAGCACCACCTGGGCAGCTTGAACCAGGACAACTGTCTGTAAGCATGCTGCTTTAGCAGCACACAGTGTAGACAGGTGTGCAGCACGCAGTGTAGACAGGTGTGCAGTGTGTGGTTTGTAGAGGTGTTCAGTGCTTTGGGCATGCAGGTGATCAGTGTGTGGTATATACAGGTGTCTAGTGCTTTGGGCATGCAGGTGATCAGCGTGGGGTGCATACAGATGTTTACTGTGAGGTGTTTACAATCAGCATGTGGTATACGCAGCTGTTCAGTGTGTGGTGTATACAGAGGTTCAGTGTGCAATGTATACAGGTATTCACTGTATGGTGTATACAGGTATTCAGCATGTGGTATATACAGGTGTTCAGTGTGTAGGGTATACAAGTGTTCACTGCATAGTGTACACAGGTGTTCAGTGTGTGGGTCAGAGCATGGTGTATACAGGTGGTCAGTGTGGGGTTATACAGGTATTTAAACATCACACAGTACCCCAGGGATATGTATAATTTTGATGATATCAGTTAAAATTAAGTAATTAATTAGAAAATAAACCCCAAGCCTGAGCTCCGCAGGGGCAGGGCTGGCCTCTCTGAGGCTGAGGGTGGGAGTGCTCGGCTCTCTCCTGGGTGTGACAGGGCCACCTTCTCCTGTGTGTCCACTTCAGCTCCCCATCTGTGTCCACCTTTCCTTTGTGGCCGGCGTCAGGCCTGTATTCATCTCCTGGCTCCCTTTGACTTGAGGCTCAGTCTCCAAACAGCTCTGAGGCCCAGCACTTAGGGTGCCAACATGAACTGTGGGGGACACAGTGCAGCCTGGAACAGACCTGGGATGCTGGGAGCTGGCCAGGAAGGCTGGGGAGGAGGGGTGGACGCTGGTCCTGCAGCTGGCCACAGGAGACCTGAGCAGAGGAGTTCGGTGTATGGTGTAGACAGGTGTTCAGTGTGGTGTATGCAGGTGGGACCCTAGGCCCATCTCAGGCTGAGGACAGCAGGGCTGGAGCTGGTGTCCAGCTGGGTTTTGGGGAGTGAGAGCTCCCAGGAGAAGGGGATGCTGTCTGTCCCTTGCTCGCCCTCAGTGTTGTGCAAGGTGGATCTTCCAGGAGCCGGGGGGAACCTGCGCTGGTGATGGTGATTGCCCTGTCAGGGCACGGAACTTCGTTTTCAAACAGCGCACTATTTGTGCGTGCGTTTAATAGCAGTCGTTGAATTACCAGATTGTGATATTGTCTGGCCCCTGCAGAGACCCCATTATCCATTACATAAACAAATAGCTCAGACTCATTAAGTTATTAATATCTTACGGAGGCACAATCACCCTGTTTACATCTTTGAGCAGATTTATGAATAATACAACCATAAATCACCCCAGAACGGAGCAAGTTCAGAAATGGGGAGGTCTCTTCCAGAGCGGCCGTCAACGGCCAGGGAAAGCAGCTGCTCCCTTGGTTCCCAGACTCCACTGCGGCTTCCCCAGACGCGTCCGACTTCCCCACCATGTTGGACAGAGCTGCAGGAACAGGTTGTCAGGTCGGGCGCCAGGCACACACTCGAAGCCTCTATCAGGAAAGGTCACACGCGCTATCCCTGAAGCGCTGAGGGGTGGTGCGTGGAGTGGGGAAGGGGCGGCAGCCCTGAAAGAAGAGGGTGGGGGCAGCCTCAGGCTGGGCCCGTCCTCCTGAGCACGGGCCTCGGCAGCGGAGTCCCTGCTGCAGACAGTGTGGGTTTTGTGACCTCAGCGTCACGCCAGGCTCCTCCCACGCAGCAAGTGTCCCCCTCCTTCCAGATGCCGCTGGCCGCAGGCACGTGCCATCGCAGACTGCCACCCTGGTGGCTTGGTCCAGGCGCGGGTGTGGAGAGACCATCTCTGCCCCTGGATGCGGTCCTGCAGGAGGTGAGGAGGGCACCAACGCCTCTTCCAGCTCAGAGGCCCCTGTGGCCTGCTGGCCCCAGAGCCGCTCCACACCTGGGGCCGATCTCTCCCTCACAGCTTTTGAGAGACACCCCGACAAACCCTTCCTGCCTGGCCCTGGCACCCCTGCCAGCTGCCGCGCAGGGCCCGGCCTGGCCGGCTCTGGAGGCTGCCTGGATCGAGGGACTTGACCTTCCTGGCCATCCTGCCTGGTCTCCTCCTTCCTGGGAATTCCGCAGGAAGATCTGCTCCCAGGAAGTGATGCCGCAGTCCCCCATACCTGAGACGTGCCCAGTGGACTCCCAAAGCTGCCCACCGGGAGCTGGGGGAAGGCGCTGCCCGGCGGGTCTCCTCTGCTCTCTGCTGGCTTCTGGGATCCCCACTCCCTGGGGAGGCAGTTTTCTAGGGACAGAGAGCTGTCCTTGTCCCACGGTCCCTGCCTAGCTGGCTCTGTGGGCCCCCTCCTCCCCTCGGCCAACCCCGTGTCCTTCCTGCCCACGTCCCCCCTCTTCTCCCTCCGCCTGCGTGTTCCTTCCTTTAAAACAACCTCGGGGCCATCCCCCTCTTTTATTTGGAGCTAACTCCACTTCAGGGCCTGTCCCTCCTGTGCCACCTCCCAGGAATGAGTCCCCAGGTCTCCGAGGTCTCCACCAAGCGCCTCACCACAGCGGGCAGCGGATGCCCCCCGAGGAGGACCACTCCTCTAGCTGCCGGCAAGGGCGTTCTCACTGGTTCTGACCCTTGCACTGCCGTCTTCCTCGGCAGAGGCCCCTGCACTAGTGTAGACCGTGGGCTGTGTGGGCGGAAGGCTGTGTAGACGTGCAGTGGGATCATGGACGTCATCCCCACTCGCTCTCCCGTCCCAGGTTAATAGACGGCAAAAGAAAGCGCACGCGGAGCCGGGCGTCTTCCACGTCAGGGTGAGAGTGCGCGGCCCAGGGGCCGCCAGGGCCCACCCAGGGCCACCCTCCCTCACACGGGTGTCACCGAGGGCGCCCATCCGTCACTCTGCTTACTCACGGCACCAATTTAATTACGCAAACCTGATCTGAGGCCTTAATTAAATTTTAGGAAACGTGGCCTGTGCTCTGCGGGAACCAAGGGGGCGGTTTTTCCACCCCACTTCCTGCGAGGGCTGGCTCATCTGTGGAGCGGGTTTCTGGGGAGACATTGGGAATGCAGATCACCGCCACAAACGTCCCTCCTAGGCGCTCTCTGCACGTTCTCATTATCTGGAAATCCCTGTGTCCTGACAGGGACACGGAGACGCAGGGACCTGTGACAGGCACCAGCACATCGGGGACGGAACCTGGCAAAACCTACGCTGTTTGTCAATTTAATATCCAAGAACAAACAGCCCGAATCTCTGTCAACAGCCATTACGCAGAACCATATTGTGTTTCCTTCCTATAAATCCAGCTCATTACCCTGCGTGACAGATTTGGGCCCGCTCCTCCTATTTGCCTTCCTATTCTCCTCTTCCTGGGACGGAGCCACCAGGCACAGGCCACTGTGGAATCCCATCCCCCTCTTCCAAATGTCAGCTTCTGTGTGGGGGGCCAAGGCCTGGGCAGGGTGGGCAGGGCAGGTGGTGGGCAGGGCAGGCAGCAGGCAGGGGCTCTGGCCTGGGCACCAGCAGCCCTTGCCTCTAGCTTGTGGGACTGGACCCGCTGACAGGCTCCAGGATTCCACACCCAAAGTCCTGGGGCCAGGGAGGGTCAAGAGTGGGCTCAGCCCTTCCAGGCCCGGTGACTCTATGGGGAGACGGCTGGGCCCTAGGCCTGCTGGGGACCAGAGGTCAGAGGAGCCACAGCAGACGGGCCTTGTGAGGGGCCACTGCAGGGCTCATTTGGATGAAAACGGTTGAAGCCTGAGGGCGCAGGGCCCCCGTTCTCCCCTAGTTCTTGACCTTGGCTCAGGCTGTGGGGAAGGAGAACTGTGGGGAGCAGACTCCTGTGACCAGAGCCACTCACCCCCCAGGCCAGGGCCAGCAGAAAGCACAGGGGCCGCCAGGCACATGCCCAGCTGTGCCTGACCAGCTGTGCCCTCCCCTGGAGTCGCACACACTCGAGGGCCAGCCTCCCAGGATAGGAAGCACCTAAGGAAGGTGGTGTCTCCACAGTCCCCTTGTGCCCAGTGTCACCTTCCCAGGAGGTCCCTGAACAGTCCTCCCCTGTGTTTCTGGGGACAAACAGGGGAGGCTCGCACCTTAGAGGTCCTGCCTGGGCCCTGCCCCTCCTGCTCGGAGCTCTCTCCAGAGCTCGGCCCTGGCCACAGGTCACACACCAAGCTCACTACTGGGAAGAGGCTTCCTGTGCCAGGTGGCCACAGCACTTTCCAGGGTCAGTCTGGTCCAGCGCTGCTGCCCAGATGGAAGGCACTGGGGAGCCTCATGGAGGCAGGAAGACCCTCCTTGTCCCCTTACACTTGGATGTTTATTTGGAGGCTTCTGGAGGCCGTGTGTCCCCAGAAAGCCTCCGGCTGCTTCTCCCTGCCCTGGCCATGACTGGCCAAGTACCCCAAGCAGTAAGGGGCCCCTCTCATCTCTGCCAGAGCTTTGAGTTTACATGTGAAATATTCCCATTAACGTCTGCGGGAGTTTCAAGGCCTGGGCCTCCGTGGGGGGCATGGCTGCCCAGCGAGTGAAAGGGTCAGTCAGATCAAAACCAGTCTGGACTTTCCTGGGATTTTCCCTCGAGAGAGCTGACCGGCCCTTCAGAGGTGTTCAAAGTCAGCTTCCTAGGATGCGAAACGACCTGAGCCCGCGGCCTCCTGTCCAGGTTCCTCTGAGTTGGCAGCGTCTCCTCGGGACATGCAGGAGTGGGTCTCACCTCCTCCGTGGGCACAGGGGGCTGCTCCCAACTGGCCTGGCCCCACTAACCACCCGACATCTCTGCTCCCCTGTCTGGGGTCAAGGGAGCTGGTGGACTGAGCCGAGCAGCTGCTGGAGGACCTGAGCCCTCTATGGTGCTTCCCTCTGCTGGGTATGGGCCTCCTGTCCCTGCTGGACAGCTGGACCAGGGAGGGTGCCGCATGGGGAGGCCTCGCCCATGGAGAACTGATGATCTGTCCCCTGCTCGTGTGGTCAGTGGGTGTCCACCCTGACAGGCTTGTCTACCACGCCACTCCCTCTGCTCTGCCGAAGACCAGGTGAGGGCTGGCCCTGGGCTCTGATCCAATGGCACTCTGGCTTCATGACACCAGGAGGAGAGAGCTGGCTGTGACGCTCGGTCCCTCCTGCATGCAGTGCCCGTGCCTGCTCTTGGCTCTGCAGAGCCCCCGGGCGGGGCCTCACAGATGTGGCTGCCCGTCCTGACCCTCCAGCCCTCAGGACGGTGGTCACTTCTCTTGTTCTGCTCAGTTGTCTGCCCCATGATGCCACCCTGACCCGGGCGACTTAGGAGTTAGAGGTTCTGCAGCTACGCAACCTGGCAGCCCCAGGGCTTTGGGCCTCGGGTCAGGGTGATATGTCACGGCAGGACACATGTCAGAGTGAGAGGTCACAGAAGGAGGGAGCAGGGCAGGTTCCACAGTCCCTCTGAGGCGGGGCCCTGGGAGACCTAGGGACTGCCCACGTGGCCACACCTCCTAAAGCTTCCCAGTGTCCCCCCGGGGGAGGGCCCCCATCACATGGCCTGTGGGAGACCCTCCCCATGGTAATGATTTCGTGCCCTTGTAGGTGGCCCAGTCTGTGCTCGCCTTCACTGGCAGCAACAGAAACGGACCAAGTCAGCGCTGCTGTCCCCATGGCAGCCCCAGCAGCTGGTGGGGTCCATCGCATGCCCCGTGTCTGGGGCCTGGAGGTCTCCCGCCACATCGAGGGGCCTGGAAGGCCTCGCTGAGCCGGGAGGAGATGGAGGTGGGAAATCATGAGAGCCTGCTTTGGCTCGGGGGAAGGTCCAAACCTCGGGGCCCCAGGGGCAGAGGACTGTGACCCCAGCCACTCACAGCCCGCTCTGCTGGAAGACGGTTGGCACAGCGTGGTGCTCCCTGGTTCTGCGGGGCCACGAGGCTTTGAGGGTCACACGCCTCCACCACTCCGAGGCCCCTTCCCCCCAGTTCATAAACTTAGCCAACAGCGGGCTTCCTGGAAGTGCGTAAAATAGAAATAAGGCTCCCTCCAGGCAGAGGAGGCGCACAGTAAAAATGAGGCTCTCCTTCCTCGGGCTGTTCGGGAGTGGATGGCACCCTCCCGCAGCCTGTCTGAATCGCAGCCTGGCTCCTAAATCAGTTTCATGGGTGAGACAGAAGTGAGGGATATTATTCCAATACACTTTCCAACCAGATGCAAAATATGTGATGATCATTATTTTAGTGTCACTTGGGGCCTCTTGGTCAAGTAAAGGTATTTCAAACGCTGCATTTCCAAGTCAGAGCTGGCTACAAAATATTTAGGGGACTCCAGCAAAGAATGGCCACGCCATGAATCAGAGGCTCCACCGAGGGCCTGCCTCCTGGAGAGGGCTGGGAGAAGGGGAGGAAGATGCATTTCCATTCTTTTTGCTCGCTCTATTATCCACTCCATCTCAAGTGCCCGGGCGCTTTGCCGCTTCCTGGCTCCAACCCCAGGCTGCTGTCCCTGCAGCAAGGGCTGTCTCATGTCATTAATACTCATGGGCCCCCAGCGGCCAGGGGCAGAAGACCTATGTCCCCAGAGCAAGTCACCCTTCCTGCGGGGCTCACTCTGCCTCCCGTTCCCTGGAGACGACACAGGTGCATGACACCCGCGTAACCCTGTGTGTGCTTTGTTTCCTCTTCTGAGTGACAGGGCCATGTGACTCATGTCCTATGGTCATGGGGCCGAGTCTGGCCCTCCGCCTGCCTTTGTAAATAAAGTTTTGTTGGCACACAGCTGCCCAGAGCATCCGCAGCTGCAGAGCCCAGGGGTCCTCCTGGGGGCTCCCCGCTTTTGCAGGACTGTTTTTGCTCTCTGTCCCTCCGAGGAGCCACCCACTTCCTCCCTCAGGGTCAGCCTGAGGGTGAGCATGGTGAGCCCAGAGCGCTGGGAGGGGACGTGACCCACCAAAGTCACCCATGGCACCCGCACCTGACTCCTCTCCTCAGAGCAAACCCAAAGCCCCAGAGAACACAAACATCAACAAACAAACACACCACCTCCCCAGATGGCCAAGAATGTAAGTAGATTTTGAAGCAAAGAGCAACTCTGGAATATCTGTGAATTTCTCACAATTTTCTTTTGAAATGAGAGAGACATATGGGCCCTCCATTTTTATTTATTTTTTAATGAATATTGCTGGTAGAAATAGCATAAATAAGTGTGGCAAGGAAAAAAGATTCAGGCAGGAAATGTATTGATATCATTTTCACAAAACTTAAATGTGGAAAATTTGATTAGAAAAATTTGAACTGTGTAAAAATTTATGGTGAAAGGGTAAAGTTTCTAAGCTGCAAAGCCTGAGTTAAAAAGTAAAGGACGAGGTATTGTAAAGTTTCTGAACTGCACACAGAACCTGAAATTCCTGAGGCAGTTAAGACAATGCCCGGTACTGACCATTTAGTTGTTTAATAACCTGGACCCTGTGTAGCTTGGCACGTAGGCATTCAGGGCCCAAACCAATCAGTTTGAATGTATCCCCTCTTTAGGAGTGACCAATCACTCCCGCCCGACCTGTTCCCGCCAATGAATGTGCTAATCATGTATGAGAGTTGTTGTTCAATTTTCCCGCGCCTCATGATGATTTGTTCTGATGTATGCAAAGCCCCCGCCCTCCCCAAAAAGTGGACTTAAGCACTGCTTAACCTCTGCTCTGGGCTCTGGGCTGCTCTCCCTTCTTGAGTGAGCACAGAGCCCCAGCATGCTGGATTCTCAATAAATCCCCTTTTGCTGATTGTATGAGCCAGTCTCTTGGTGGTCTCTTTCTCCGACGTTCGCCGGACCCTTACATTTGGTGCATTGGCCGGGAACTGCGCATCGCCGGACCCTTACAATGGACTTACAAAGAAAATCCATACTGTGTGTCACTGGTAGCTTTGGTAACACCTGGTATGATCCCCCTGGTTGTTGAATCAAATATTTGTTGTAAAATTCTTACCAATGTAATTAACTGCTACAAAATTAATTTAAGTAAAATAAAAACAGAAATGACTTTGAGTCATTGGAAACATAATGAAGGAATTATAGTACATTAAAAGTTCTGTTTGGGACAGGCACAGAAGGATATGCCTATAATCCCAGCAACTGAGGAATCTGAGTCAGGAGGATCTCAAGTTCAAGGTCAATCTCAGCAGTTTAGCAAGTCCTTGTCTCAAAATGAAAATAAGAAGGACTGGGGGTGTAGCCATGGTAAAGCACACCCTGGGTTGAATCCACAGCACTGGAAAAAAAAAGTTCTCTTTTGCTAAACTTGATCAATGGTTACATTTTTATTTCTAGTATTTATATTTATGTATTATTTTGGAAATTTTATTTTATTTTTAAATTTGTTTTAATTGGTTACACATGACAGTACAATAACCTTGACATATCATACATTTGAATCAGATGGGCTATAATTTCTCATTTTTCTGAGTGGACAGGTTGCAGAATCCCATTGGTCATGCAGTCACATACAGACACACAGTAATACTAAAGTGTTTCATTCTACTGTCCTTCCTGTTATGTTTATTAACATTAAATCAGGGTCTAAACTATTCTCATCCTGTGAGCTCACCACTTGTCCAGATGTTCAACCATCTAAACTGCCACTGCCCTTTCTTCCATCCATCTTCCATCTGTCCATCCATCCACCCTTCATTCTCCCATCCATCCATCCATCATCCATCCACCCATCATCCATCCACCCATCCATTCAGGTGTCCATCCACCCGTGTGTCAATCCCCTGATCCCAGTCAGCTAATCCTTAATTTATTCCTCAAAATATTCGAAATCAATTAGAAGAACATATGTAACAAACAAAATGATCAATGTTAGAATCTGAAAAATGTCAGAATTGTAGGTGATTCTGTGAAAAGACGGGAAGGAAGAAACTCAGGCCTTGGGCCCTGGATTCCACCAAAGTGGAGGTACACCCTCAGCTCTGAGCCCCAGCAGGCACCTTCCTTCCTACTGTGGGACGAACCCCAATGTGTCAAGAGAAGGAATCCTGGCTCCGCACTCAGGTCTGGAACATTCATCTGTGACACTCATGGGGGCCAATAAAAGGGCAGCCATGTCACTGCCACTTCCCTAGGGCCAGGCTGAGAGTGTCCTCTGCAGCTGTGAAGTTGCTGTCACTCAGCATGCAAAGACTTGAGGGGGAGGACCACAGGCCAGGAGCAACCACCTTGGGCTACACCGGGTCTGCTCTGCAGAGCTCAAAACAGTGGGGATTTATTTCTCTGTAAAATGCAATCGTCCTGACTCTCCAGCCACCGGGGGTATTGTTTTCTCAGTAGGTCTGATTCTGCGTGTAAGGGAGATTGGTTGTCTTGTTAGATCATGGCCTGGTTGAAAAGCGAGTCATGCAGCCACGTGAAGCGTGGACAGTGACGGTCCCCCAGAACATGTCTGCTTGCTGACCCTGGGAGTGTGTCCTTCTTTGGAAGAGTCTCTGCAGACACCATGAAGTTAAAGAACTCAAGATGAGGTCATCCTGCATGAGCCAAGTGGGCCTGGAGCTGAGGGCCAAAGGCCCTGTGAAGGTGAGGCCAGGATTGCAGTGCTGGGCCAGGAACCCTGGGTCCCTGAAGCCACCAGAAACTGCAGAGACGTGAATGGATCCTCCCAGGGCCCCCAGGTGAGGCCAGGCTGCCCACGGAGATTTTGGACCTCGGGTTCCTAGAACCACCGTTCTTGGGAATTTGTTCTAGGAACACTCGAGGATTAGCACACCACAGGTCACATGTTTCTCAGCTCATCTGAACCTCGCCCCTTGGGTGCAGGCTGCAGCGCACTTCCAAGGAGTCTGTAAAACAATAGAGTTTTAATCTAATGTTTTTAATCTAACGTTTTTAATCGAATGCATTCACATTTTTAACATAATAGATTCATAAAATATCAGATATTTTGTGCAATGGACTCAGAATTTCTGAATGCAGGTTTTCTTCTTCCTCCAGCTCTGTGTACCATGAAACATGCCCAGCAGAGCTAGGCAAAGGGAGAGAACTCTTCCAACACCCTGGGCACAGCACTGGTAATAGGAAGGGATTCCCCAGAGGGTCTTGGTGTTTGCAGTGTGCCCGGCCCTCCCTTGGGTGTGGGTGAGGGGACGAGGGGCGGGGCCCTGAGGCCCAGCTGCAGGTCTCCTGGGAAGCCGCTCAGTTTAACTGAGGTTAATGGGGAGACTGGTGGGTGATTGTTGAGGAGGTGGGGGCTTGTGCTGTGGGACCAGAGGGGGGTGATTGTGTCCACCAGGCTGGCCCTGGGACCTCCACCAGGTGGGGACAGGTCAGTCTGTGGAAACGTTCACAGTGGCAGCAGCACAAGCAGGTTCAGGTGGATCTTATGCTCATGAATTCTTGGCCGGTCCCGAGGCTTTGGACACTTCAGGTGACAATCCTGGGAGCCTCAGGGGCCAGAGCCTGCCTTTTTGTCCCCTCCATCAGTCCCATCATGGGGTGCATCCTGTCTCCTGCCCAAAGACTGTCTCCGACCCTGGCAGCCCTGCTGGACCAGCCTCCCGCCCTGACATCTCACCACGGCTGCGTGGACTCTTGCTGATGCTTTTTCTGGAACCAGCTACTTTTGTGGCTAAAGTTACCCTTGGCTGTTCTGAACTCTGCCGGCTCAATTAGAATTCTTCCAAAGATTTCTTCCCTCCACGCACCCGGAGATGCTGTCGCCTCTCTTGTTGCCTGCTCCTCCTGTCCCCTTGAGGCTGGTCCCCGAGCACAAGACGGGGCAGCCCCGTGAGGTCCCCCAGGGCGGGGGAGCTCCCCGAGTCCAGGAGCCTAGGGTGAGCACAGAGAGCAGCAGTGCCGCCTCCGTCCACCCAAGGAGCTTGTAAAATAGTCAGCGTTATCTCCTGGAGCCCTGGGACCTGTCGGGTGACTTGCTGCTTCTCCTGCTCTCAATCTCTTAGAATCCGAGCAGCCCGCTAGCCCGCTTGGCAACAAGTGGAAGTGTTTCCAGAGCGTGGGGACGGGCAGCACCTGTGTCCAGACGAGTGACTCGTCAGTCTGCCACTGTGCGCAGCCTCCACCCACGGCCTACTGTGTGCTGAGCTCCTACCACGTCTGACTCCGCCCTTGCCAAACACACGCTCTACCCTTTCCTTACTGTAGACAAGGAATGGTGGTTTGGGGCTCAGAGGCACGTGCCAGAAATGTAGGGAGCAGAGATTCAAATCCAGGCTGGCCCCCTGCAGTGGAGCCTGTGTGCCTCCGGCTTCCCAGTGAGGAGAGGTCTCCCTGGACATTTCCCAGGGCACCACAAGGGCTGACTCGAAGCTGGCTTGTCGGCCCTCACCGTCTGGGAGTCAGAGCACGCTGTCCTCATTTCTTGGAGGTTGCCTGGCGCAGGACAATCCGGGAGCCTTAGGGGTCAGAGCACTGCGTGTGAGCATTCTACAGAAAATCATGTGATGGAAAACATGGGTTCCACTCCACGTGCTCCCCACTCATTCATCTGAATAGAGTGATGGCCACCGACACACCCAAGCAGGAGTCCCGGGGTCGTGCTCGGGGACAAGACGTGTGGGCCCTGGGGGGAAAGTGGCAGCAGATCCTGCAGCCTGGAGAGGCCCTCACACTGCGGCTTCATCTCCCCGCCCTTGTCTGGCCACCTTGATTAAATGACTCTCTCTCTCTCTGCCCAACCTGCCGCACAGGTGGTCTGCCCACCTCCATCCTGGAAATACCTGCTTGTGACTGGTGATGGACGTGGAGGTTGGGCTACCTGGGCAGGCTGGGAGCACCTGCGGCTGAGGAGGGCGTCTCCTCAGGGCCAGCCCGGCCCCCGCACCTGGGCAGGGCTCCTCAGGCTCCGCGCTCTCAGAGGTGGGCCTCCTGCCTCCTGCGGAGATCTTCTTGGGAGGAGCGGAGCAGAGAGTGGCCTCCACTGCCACCTGGGGCAAGCCCGGCCTCCCTCGGCAGGTCCTTAGATTGGCCCCCAACCCTGCGAGGGCTCCCCCTCACCCTAGAGCCTCCCTCCTGGCGTTCGATGAGGGGATGGGCTGCACCCGGCCCTCTCCCCCTGCAGACAGTGCTCCCAGGGCTGTGGCCCTGCTCGCCCGCTGATGGGTGTGGTCCCTTCCTGCTGCTGTGCGATTGACTTGGTGGAAGGTTCATTTCCCCCAGGTCCCTCTCGCCCAGTTCCACCAGAGACCCAGGATGTGTTCTGGACAGTGGCCGGGAAGCCGGCAGCCCTCAGCCGCCCACCAGCATGGCCGTGGCCTCGTGGGCCCCCTTTGTCCTTGCGCCCTGGGCCACCTCGGGGCCATCCTTCCTTGGCATGGGTGGAAAGCTCTGGGTGGCTGTGGTTCTTGTTTCCCCAGAGTCTGGGCCATGTCTGTGAGTCGTCCTGCCCTCGGGGCCATTTCAAGACCGAGTCTGCCTGGCCCTGCCAAGAGCCCGCAGGCCAGTGCTGTGTGCACAGACTCCTCCTCTGCCCGCTTCTCGTCTCCTGGTACCAGCTTACAGGGAAAAGCGCGCTCCCAGGCCAGGGGAGAAAACACCTGCTGCAAACCGCAGGTGCTCTGTGGGCCTGTCCAGCGCCCAGCTCTTCATCAGCCTCCGGCCTGGCGCCCTGTGTAGACTGGGACGGCTCACTGCGGGTAGACGGTGCAGCGGCCCAGTCTGCGTCTCGCTCCTCGGGGATGTGTGGCCTTCGATGTTTATTTGCCAGAAGGCCTGGCAGAAGCACTAGCTGGGACCCGTCTGATGGGCACAGGGGCGTGTGCCGGCAACGTCTCCTTCAGGCTGGGATTAAGTCAGCGAGAGCTGTGTTTGCGACACATCTGTGGTGACAAAAGAAGTGTCACACAGACATTCTCCCTCCTGTTCTCCTTGGTAGAACCCTAATGTCTACACAGGCCCCTCACCACACGATGTGCTACAGATTGGACCTTGCATGTCCCCCAAAAGCCACATGTTGACAGCTCTGTCCTTAGCCTGGTGCTATGGGAGCTGAGGGAACCCAGGTGGGGCCTGGTGCAGGTGTTAGGGCACTGATGGGGATTGTGGGACCCCAATATCTTCTTCTTGCATCCCAGATGCTATGAGGTGAGCAGTCCACTTTGCTAGGTTCTCCTGCCTTGATGGACAGTGCTTCCACAGGCCCAAAGCTGCCTGGCCAAGTGACCAGAGCCTGAGATCTCTGAACTTGTGACCAAGCTGAACACTCTGCCTTCTATAATTGATGATGTCTGGTTTTTGTCCCAATAGAGGAAAGCTGAGCGACACTGAGCGAGCCCCATGCCAGCCTGCCTGAGGCTAGATGTGTGTTCCATGTGACCTTAGGCTGAGAGTGGTGGCCAGTAGCACAAATTGGCATGTCCTGTGTTTTGGAGGGCGTGGGAAAGAGGGCGCTATTTACGCCCACTGCCCTGCTCTTCGGGGGATCTTGGAAGACATGATGAGTGGTTGGAAACCCCGCATTCTGGGCACCTCTAAGGCCAGCGTCATGTCCGGAGCCTGGGGTGGGGGCAGCTGCTGCAGACCCGTACATTGGCTTTACAGAGAAACACAGCCCACCCAGCTGGGTGGATGCTAAGACAGGTATGCATAGCTGTCGGGTTTGCAATTCACAGCTATTAAATTCCTTAGAGAGGTGATAAAACTTTTTCTTGGCCCAAGAAAGTATGAGAAAAGATGAAGAGAAGTGTAAAGACACTCTCAGACACAGGGCTCCGACACAGTTTTGTAATGCGAAGTGATGAATAGCTATCAGCTTGGAATTCACACCTAATCAATTCGGCAACTAGTTGTATAAACCGGCCCCCCGAGAATGCCAGAGTGGGAAGATAAACCCAGGCAAACTGTGAAGCATCCTTGGCTCTCATCCCGATGGATAATTTAATTTTAAGGGACATAAGGGAAATATTTTTAAAATGCAAAATATATTCTTTGTTTTTTGGCAATCCAACACTCAGTGTAAAAACATAGATTTGTATATCAAATTGTGTTTAGGAAAAAAAAGAAGTAGCTGTTTCCTGAGAGATAGCAACCCAACTGGTCGGGATGAATCCTGAAATTCAAATGGCTCAGCTTGGAGTTCAAGGTCCACCGCGTCCTGCTCACCACCCCTCAGTAGCTGCTCTTCCCTTCCCTCCCCCATGCAGCTCTGTCCCCAGGGATGAGAGAGAGGTCCTTCCACCCAGAACGGACCACAGCTGAGTGAGCCTCCTCCTGCCGACGGGCACCGTGTCTCTCCCTCCATTCATCTGGTAAACAATCAGGCTCTGACTTGAGATGGATTTTGAAATTCATGTTTCACTTCTCAGAAAAATCTTGACTCAATATGCTCACTGCGCGAGGGTGCCGCCAGGAAGCACAATTTAAATGTTTCAATTTTTACCTGGAGTTTCTGGATGAACAAAAGGACCTGCATGTGCTCTCCATCTTCATTTAAATAGCACTCGCCTGCTCGAGTACAGTGTGAAAGCAACGTATTCTTTCAGACAATTTGAAAAGTAGTTATCAAAAAGACATAGAAAAAGATCTTTAATTTTTACATGCTTTATGTCTTGGAGGATGTCATGAGAAATTCTCAGATGCCTGCTAATGTGCCACGTCTCCTATGAGCGGGACGCTCACTGCAGGCCTGGCCCTGACGTTTTGGGGAGGAGACGCAAAGGAAAAAAGGGCCCACCCACTCGCTGCCTGGGTCTCGGAGCCCAGAATCTGCTCCTATGGTGTTCTCAGCCCCAGCCTTCACGGACACACCACCTGGAAGTCAGGCTTCTACTGCAGACATCGCCGTCTTGCTGGGAAGGTGGCCCAGTGTGGAGAAGCAGCACCCTGGCCTGAGGACCACTGGACCTCCCTCTGCTATGGCTCTGTCCAGACCACGTGGGCCGTGTGTGCCCGAGGGAAGAGGCCCGTGAGACAGAAGTGCGGGGCCTTCTTGGCCACGTCCTGGGTCCGGCGCAGCTAGACGTGGGCCGGAGCTCAGGATCTGTAGGCTCGGGCAGCTCTGCCAGCATGGGGTCCCTGAGCGACGCCAGGCCAGGTCCTTGTGAAGTCCAGACTGAGACGGCCTCTAGTTAGCCCCAAAGAGAAGCAAATGCATAAGAAAGAGTGAACATTTCATCCTGGGCAGAGACCAGCTGGCTTGGGCCGGCTGGAAGCCACCACCCTTGGCCTCAGGGGCTCCTTCATGACCCTCCCCTGCTGAGATGGGAAGGGCCTGGGCTGACTCTGAGTGTTCTTTGAAGAGTCCACACTCGTGGGAGAGGAGCTGGTGGGCACAGTGTCATCACCAGGTGCAGTCCGGAGGGGAAAACAGACCTTGACAAACCTCCAAGTAGATTCAATTAGGGCTCCACACCTTCCACCACACCCCTGTGCAGAGACTCTTCCAAACCCTGGATCCTTCAGAAGGGGTCCCCAGAGTGTGGCCAGAGAGGCCCCAACAGTCTGGGCTGTAAGGCCTGTTTCTCCAGCCTGGTTCCTCCAGGGTTGAGACCTCATGGTGGTGGTCATGGGAGACAGCCTTACATGGACATCTCTGTCCACATCTTTGCTTCTCTCCAGGGCTACATTGTTGGGATTATGGCATCTAAGAGTATAAACCTTGCCAGGTCTGGAGGCTCATGCCAGGGATCCCAGTGACTCAGGAGGCCGAGGCAGGAGGATTACAAGTTCCAGGGCAGCTTCAGTAACTCCGTGAGACCCTGTCTCAAAATTTAAAAAGGATTGGGATGTGCTTCAGCGGTAGATTACCCCTGGGTTCAATCCCCAGTACAAAACAACAACAACAAAAAAAGTGTAAACTTTTAACTGTCCTCCCTTAGAATCACCACATGGCTTTAGAGAGAGGCAATTCTAGTTCCTATTTCCACTGGTGAGGAAAAATACAGCAATTTTACTCCTTTCTCCTTAACATCAAATATTATCTTGCTAAATGGCCAATTTGAAAGATGAGAAAAAGATCTGTGATGTTTCTGATTTGCATTTGGAAATTACTTGTGTGGCTTAGCATTTTTTTTATTTGTTTGGCGTTTTTTATGTGACTTATCTGTTCTGATCACTTGCCTCCGTAGTGGTACCTGAGCATGATCATCCTCAGGGCCACGTGAGCGCTCCTGGGTGCTGAGGATACTAATTGTCACCCTATTTGGCGCCAATGTTTATCTCAGGACGCTCTTTGCCTTCTAATGGCAGAAGACGACAGATCACGACTTGTTGACAATAAATAACAGTGAATCGAACTCTGCTATGAAATGGCGAGACTTTCAGATCGGGTGAGGCGCTCCATTTATAGGGAACACACCTCAGTGGCAATTTGATCAGAGCTGCGATAAGTCACACACTGACCTCTGACCCTGAGCGAAGGGGGACATACTTCCTGGGAGGCACTGTTGGCAGGACCCCCACGTGCCAGCTCTCACGCAGCCTCGGAGTTGGTACGTTGTGTTGAGAAGTTTTGTGACATTCATCACCAGGAGCCGACGTCTGCCTTCCAGGTGGGCTGTGGTCCCTGCATGCAGCGTGTGCCGTTCACCACTGGGCTGACCAAGACTGGACTTGCGTTCACTGTCCCAGTATCTCTTAGAACAGCCCACGGATGGCTTCCATCCCTCCCCACTTACAAGGGAAGAGGTCTCAGGTCTCCTGAGGGATGTAGCTGGGAGGGAGGCCCACATCTGAGGGACGGTGACTCCCGAGTTCAACTCCCAGACTAGGGCAGAGGCCACAGAGGAAGAGCGAGGATGGCCACACAACTGATTTAAATCAAGGCCCCAGTCCAAGGCCATGGTCACGTAAGGGACAAGGAGCAACACTATGTTGATAAAGGCATACATTGCTCAACAAGGGTGTATTTGTCTTGAATGCTTTGTGCTAAATACCAGCATCGCAGTAGACTAATAAAGCACTTCTAGAAATATAGATATAAGTGAGCAGAAACCCATTTACAGATTATATGTCTCTCAGGCTCTGATCAAATAGACAATGTATAAATTACGGACCTAATGAATTCGAATAGTCTAACTATGAATGTTGCATGAACACATTTCTATATAACATTGTATCATACAAAATTATTATTTGATCTTTTCAAGCTGCTATGAAACATTTGCAAAATAGTGATTATATGTTAGACCATAAAGTAACATGAATTAATTCTAAATGTATTTACTAGAAATAAATTTTTAAAAGTACACAGAGTAAATTGCTGGTGATTTTTTTATATATATATTTTAAAAAGAACTCTCCAAAATGCCTATTGAATTAAAAGTCACTTGCTAACAACCTGGGAAGACCACCTGGGCTCCTGAGAACTGCTGATGAGCCCCAGCAAGAAGCTCGGGGAGGGGTGCCCCGGGGTGTTCCACGGAAGAAGATGGAAGAACCTGCCTTTGGAAGAAACCATTCTCCCTCCAAGGGAGCTTGTGCACCGCTGTAGTGCCCTCCCACGTGAACACCGTGACTGGGTGCCCCCACCCAGAATGTCTCCCTGCTCTCTTGCTGTTACACTCTGGAGTGATGGTCGGCCCTCGGCCCAGGGGACCCCAGCCTTCAGCTGAATCAGGAAGCCCTCTGTCTCTGCGGACAGGCAGGCGAAGGCAGCTCTCTGTGGGACAGGAACATCCCGGGAGCTCCCCTTAAGCCCAGCAAATGGTCGGAGCAAGGCTTCTGTCTTGATTTTCTCCCCATCCTCCTGCAGTAAGCTCCCGAAGGCACAGACCTGGACATGTCCGAGTCTCCAGAACCTGGTAGAGAACATGTATCCATCCTTACCACAAGAAAACCTGGACAAACTAGAAATCCACAACAGGGCCCAACGGAGAATGGAGGTCCCAGGGCAAAAGATGCAGATCCAGGCACATCAGGGCAGACTCCCCAGAGACCAGCTCCAAGGGACCATCCCTGGGGGATGCACGGAAGGCGACTTTGAGGACCTCTGGAGACTAAGTGTGGGCTGGCTGAGAGCAAGAAGCAGCCAGGCTGTGGTCTTGGGGACCCTACCTTCCCAGTCCTCTGCAGGAACTCCCAGGTTCTCACAGTGGGCCAGAGGAAGATGCCCCCCTGTCCCCGGCAGAGGGAAGGAGAGAGTCATCATGAAGCGCATCCAGAGGCCTCTCTCTATCAAGGCCTGCTCTCAAGGACAGAAGGCTTTATCTACTAGCCAACACAGTCCCAGTCAAATTCCCAATAATACATTTTCATGGGTATCAACAAATTAAAAACGATCTAGAAATGCAAGAAAACTAAACTAGCCAACGTGACGCTGAAGAAAAACAAACGGAGGGATCGTGCCCCCCAATTTCAAGGCTTAGGATACAGCTGACAAGGTAGGCAGATTTAGCAAAAGAATAGATTAATGGAACCTGGTGAGGAGTCCATAAGGAGACCCCTAAGGGTATGATCAACTGGCTTTTGACAAAGGCACAAAGGCAATTCAGTGGGAAAGTTGTAATATTTTCAAGAAATGATGCTGTGACAATTGGGTATCTAAATGTAAAACCACAAAAAAAGTTAAACTGCAGAAGAAATGGTAATTCTTCTGTACTGTACTAGCACATAAAGCTGCTTCCCACAGAGGCACAGTATAACTTTCTAGTACCACCATAGTGTGCACTGGAGCTGCGTAATTAAGTAAACAGATGGCAGATTGTGGGAACTGGTTTCCCCGTGTCGGATGGGAAATTATAGGTAAGTCAGAGAAACAGGCTACAGTGGTCCTCGTAGCAATGGCGAGACTTGGAAGCACTGGTATGAACTCATGCTTGGATTAGTGCAGGCTCTGGAGGTCACGTGGAGGACATTTCCGGGCGCATGCAGATACTCATGGGTTACAGCACAGGGGAGCATCCGTCCCTCGCTGTCAGCTGAGGGGAAGCCGTGGCACCCTGATGGCAAGGACTGTATTTGTCCAGATGTTGGTTTCCAATACATTCTCTAATGAAAGAACCAGGAGAAATGGCTGTTCCCAAGACTGGAGCTGCTGGTAGTGCCAGAGAGGGTGGAAGTGCTCTAAACAAACAGACTCACAAATAGTGACGGGACTTAAAGAGAAAGCAGCACCAACTAGAAGCTCCCGTTGGTCCAAGCTAGAGCAATTTGAGCACCAAAACAAAGTTGGATGGTACGTTCCCGTACTCATTGTTTGTCTCATGCCAATGTGATATGACTCATCTCCCCAAGGGATCTCGGCCTGCGTGGGTCAGTCCTACAGCTGTCCTGGACAGTGGCCCAGGTAGCGTCCGGTCAGAACCATGAGAGGGACAGGTGGGACATATAAAAGTAGGTGATCAACATTTAAAAAGCTCCATGTCTGGGCTTGGATAGTGAAACATAGCTCCTGCCGGGGCACATCATTAAGAGAAAGCTGCTCGTTTAAAAGATTTTCACATCACAGACGAAGATAAATCCATCCCAACAGATGCCCAAACCTCAGCTCAGAGACACGAGAACACAGGGTCGTAGGGTGCCTCCCAAAGTCTTGCCGCAGTCTGGCTGGGCACAAATCAGGAGCCACTCAAGCAGGAACAAAATTTATTTCCGAACTCCCGTGAACGCCACCCACGCGGCTTCCTCCGGGACACACCACACACCAACCGGAACTCCCTCCACCGGAACTTCACCAACCAACGCGCACTCTCCAGGAATCCCCGCCAGGGCTCAACCGGAACTCAACGGGAACTCCGCGAGAACTCAAAAGTACTGGCAAAATGCTAGGCGCCATGCCAACTCTGCTGTGGCTCTCAACAACGACTCCCTAAAAACAGTGCATGGGCACTGAGGAGAGGGAATGTCCATTGAGGAATTTTTAAAAAATTGTTAAAATGATTAATGAATTAAAAGAAGAACTAGGGAACAACAATGCAGGACACAAATCACGTTCAATAGAGACAGAGATTCTGAAAAGAGCCAGACGGAAATCCTGGGAATGCACAGCTGAGTAAACCAAGTTAAAAAACTCAGTGAAATATCTCAGCCACAGAGTGGGCCCAGCAGAAGAAAGAACATCCAGGGGATGTGGAGCACTCGGACAGAGACGAGGGGGAGAACAGGGACTGTGAGCAGAAAGTGTGGAGGCCCCAGGACAATGTTAAAACCCGAATGTGACATTCATTGGTCTCAAGCAGGCATGCAGGCGAATGGCACAGAAAATTTACTCAGCGAAATAAATCAGAATGTTTCCTTCACCTTGGGAAGGAGACAGACACGCAGCTATCAGAGGCATTTAGGCCCCAACTAGGACCAAAAAAGAACTTCTCCCTGATATTGTCAAATGCCAGGAATTCAGAACAAATAAACAATGTAAGGTTGCAAGAGAGAAGCACCAAGCACTTATAGAGGCAGACCCAGAAGAATCGCAGAAGACTTTTCAAAAGAGTTTTTAAAGGCCAGGGGCATGGAATGACAAATTCCAAGTCCTGAAAGAACATAACTGCCAGTTTACATTATCACACCTAGCAAATACGCCCCTCAGAAGTACAGCAAGAAACCCAGAGTGGGTCTTTGAAGAGAAAAAAATGATTGACAAATTCTTAGCTAAACTAAGAAAGAAAGAGAGAAAAGACCCAGATAATAAAATTAGATGGAAAGGAGGTTATCACAACAGATGCCACTGTTAGGGGACTATTTGAAAACTAGTGTTCCAATAAACTGGAAAATCTAGAACTGAGTCAATTTCTAGACACATAAGACCTACCAACATGGAACCAAGAGGATATAGAAAAGCCAAATAGACTGACCACCAACGAGATGGAAGCAGTAATAAAAAGCCTTCTGACAACAACAACTCATGCCCGGAATTGGACGGATTCATGACTGAATTTCACCCGACCTTCAAAACAGAGACACAAATGTTTGTCCAATTATTCCATGAAATAGTAAGGGAAGGAATGCTCCAAACTCATTCCACAAAGTCAGTGTCAACGGATCCCAAACCAGACAGGCGCACAGTAGGAAAGGAAACTCAGACTAGCCTTTCCTCTAGATCAAGACAAGGCCCTCCGCTCTCCCCACGGCTGTTCAGTAGAGCCCTTGAAATGGTCGCCAGAGCAATTGGGCAAGAGAAGGAAATAAAGGGGATGCAAATAAGAAAGGGGAGTCATATTTTATTTGAAGATGATACAGTTCTATATTACAAGATCTTGAAGGTCCATAAAAGTTTTAGATTTTCTAGATCTGATAAATGGATTCAGCAAGACACCAGGATATGAAGTCAGTAGGAAAGAACCAAGTGCCGCCTGCTGCTGCTGCTGGTGCAGCGCAGTGGCCCGTGCAAACTGTTGTTGGTTTTCCTCATGACAGCTGGAAGGAGAGATGCAGCTACTTATTAGAAATTCATAACCAATAGCCAGATGTATACATCCAAACCTGAGAGAAGGTTTCGGCTGAGCAAAGAATCAACCTGGGCCTTTGCAACCCAACGTCTGTGGACAGTCTGATCCCGTGGGGGTTGTCAGGACACCATGATTTGGGGAAGGCTGGCCTGGTCCTTCTGACACCTTCTTCCACAAGGCACTGGCCCCACCTGAGCCTCCTGCGGTGGTCGTGGAGGCTGAAGAGGCCCTGGAGTTTTGGGTTGGGGCATGGCTCTTGCATTGGCTAAGATGCTTCCTCCTTCCAGAAACCCACCCACCCTCATCCAGTGGGGAGTCCTGAGGGTTTCCTCCCAGGATGTGCTCTGTCCCCCCTGCGGAGTATCATCAGGATACAAACTCAGACCCTCAGGGACACACGAGGTCCACTGATAGACCCAACCTGATCTTTTCTTAAAATTGGGAACAATCTCGCCACAAAGCCATGAAAAGCTAATTTCGGCTTTACTATAAATTACTGCAAATTCTGAACCTGCCTGGAATGCCTGCCCGTGCCTTGAACTCACCCCTGCCTGGCTCTCTGATGAGAGAGCAGCCCTCTCTGAAACTTTAGTGACACCTCATAAATATTGGCCTTCCCTGGCCAGACAACGACCCTCTCTGAAGCTCTAATGGTCCTCATAAATTCTGATGTTGGGGCCAGAAAAAAATGTAAACTACCATTAGTGTTATGCTCGTCAGAATTCTGTTATCTGTAACCCCCCTTTGTGTAACTTTCTGGGCTATAAAGCTGGGCTGCAGGAAAGCTGGGGTGCTGTCTTGTTCCCACCGTTTTGGGAGGGAAAGGCAGCCCAGCTGGTCGAAATAATAAGCTTGCTTTAATTTGATTTTAATTGGAGTCAGTGGTCTTGTCTTGCGTCCTGGTCTATCACCACCTGAGATCATGGGATGCACTATGTCCTCTAAATTCATGTCGACATTCTAACCCCAGACTGTGGCTGTGTTTAAGATAGGGTCCTTACCGAGGTGACTAAGGTCAATGAAGCCATCAGGGTGGCCTTGACCCACAGGACTGGGGCCTTGTAAGAGGAGGAGCTCAGGATAGACAGGGCTCCCTACGAGGACACAGGGAGAGGTGGCATCTGCCAGCTGAGGAGAGGGGCCTTGGGAGGAGCCAGCCTGCGGCATCTTGACCTTGGCCTTCCAGCCTCCAGGACTGTGAGGTGCCAGGCTGTGGCACCCCCTGTGGTTGCTGGAGCCGGCCATGGCCCACCCAGGGAGTGCAGGTGGCCCCCACCCCAGACAGTTTAAGAGGGTAAATGACCTGCATGGATTTGCTGAAGGCAGTGGGAACAAGAGTCCTGCTGCCCTAGAAGTCCTGCAGCGGTCAACTTCCTGGCCTGGGCAGCTGGTGGCCACAGCAGGGCGCCTGGAGGGAGGCTGCCCAGGTGGGCAATCGTGCAGTGCAAAGCAGGCCTGGACCTGACACGGACAGTGACCCCTCCGAAGGCTGGTCTCTGCCTGGGCTGGCCATGCAGTCTGCAGGCCCTGGCCCTGTGTCCTCATCCTCTGTGTGCATGCAAACCCTTGACCCCACCTGGCCTGGCCTGGAGAGTGGCCTGTAGACACACCTTCTTGGGGGAGTGAGTCTGGCCTGTTCTGGCCACACCCCCCTCACATGGGCCTGCGTGGCAGACAGAAATACAGGTGGGCACTCGGGCTGTGTCTCGGCTGTTTCCCTTCTCTTAAGAGAGTGGCTGGATTTCTGTAGAACCAGGCTTTTTCCTTGAGGTGAAACAAGCAGATTTCTAAAATTTTAAATGGCAGAAGTCATTAAATTAACTCTGTGCGTCTTCTGGTTTGTCCTAAGGATGACAAAAACCACACTGAGCACTGACCCGGGGCCCTGTGAGAGCATGGCCCCTGGGATCCATTCTGTCCTCCACACTTGCTCCAAAGTCTGCTCCTGTCCTGCACCGTGTCTACCTCATCCACGTCCACCCTCCACGTCCCCCAGCATTTCAACAGAAGGCTTCTGGGAGAGGAACGTGCCAGAGAAAGGAAGTCCTGTAGGTCTTTCTTTATTTTCTTTCTGTTTATGGTTGTGTTTGTTTTGCAGGGAGGTGGGAACAGGAAGTGTGTGTCAAAGCAATGAACATATTGCACTGTATATTAGAACTGATGTTGCTGACATAATTAAGACGCTCATGTCATTAAGCATCGCTAATTATGGGATGCTAAAAACATCACCTGGATGGTGTGTATTTCAAGCTAGGAGAGGAATTTGTCAGGGAGAAACCGTCTTAGGAATGGATGACAATATGACATGAGACGACTTGTACCCAGAGGCTACTCAAGGAAGGCTAGGTGGGTGGACCTGGGCGGGCTGACCCGTGGTGCTGGGGAGAGAGGGCAGACCCTAAGGACCCACCCTATCCTCAGGCTCAGGTGCCCCAGGCCATCAGTCACCCCAGCAAGCCCAGAAAGCATTTCATCGGGAGCTTGCCACAGGACCCAGGCTGCTCCCCACGGCCCGGGCTCCTGGATCCTAAAGACACTTGGAGTCAGAGTCCACCGGAAGGCACCACACCCGAGCACCAGCAGCCAGGGTCTCAGGAGTGGGGAGCTCCCCCTCTCCTGCCCCCGTCCCCAGCCCTCACAGTGCATCCTGAAAACATGCACCACTGTTTCTCACCAGACAGAAAGGAAAGGTGCTTCTTGGGGTGACTTTGAAAGTAGAAGAATTTTCATACCATGGATGAAAAGCGAAAAAGCAAACCAGGTCTTACGTGGTGAGTGCGAGGTCTTGTATGTGTTTGCATTTCGTTGAACCTTATCCAATGCTGTTTCCTCCTCTGGACACATTGAAGGGACAGCCACCAGGCTCCGGGCACTGTGTGGGCAATGGGAGGACCCTCCCTAGCTGCCCCCTGCCCCAGCCTCTCTCCACACACATCCTGATAAAAGGACAGGTCTGGGCAGCTTCTTCTAGTGGCTGCTGCTGTGATCGGGGACGGGTGGAGGGGACCCATTCTGTGGGCATCAGGCCATCGGCTGGCTTCTCTCATGTGATGTGGGGGGAGCGCAAAACCCACCTGTGGCATGATCTTGCCTAATCATTAAATCCAAGCATGATCGCGACACAGTTAATAATTTTCAGAAGACACAGGGACAGAGGAGCATGACATAAATGCTACAGGGTGTGACCCAGCAGAACCTGGGTCACAGGTTCTGTGACCTGTGACCTGCAGGAATGTCTATGGGACAAATGGCTTTCTTCCTTTAACAAAAAGTGTAAAATGAACAAAGGGACAGGTTGGAAGGATGTAAGTGAGCCAGCTGTCAAATGTGCGCACCTTGTTTGGGTCCAACGAGCAACTTGTTACAAAGGATGTGAGTGTGACTATGGAGGGCCATGGATACCAGAGACTCATTAAGAAGGAAATTGGAGACAACCTTGAGGAAGGGTTGAATTGTGGGCCTGGCTAGGCTTTTGGGCTGTGTGTGTGGAAGTACTGATACAATTTTGCTATGTCCAGAATTTACTGTTGAATAATCCACTGCAGCGGATTCGTGAGTGGGATAGAGCTGAGACAGTAGGACCTGGGTTTAAAGTTTTTGAGGCTGGCTGATGGGGATGGGGCTTCATTTTACTCTTCTCTCTCCTTTTGGGTGCACTTCAAGATTTCCAAAATATGGAGTGGAGGAAGTGTCTGCAGGGAGTTAGATTTGTGGGCGTATCTGTGGAATAGGAACCTGGCTCTGATGGTAAATAACACAGGCAGTGAAGCACATTGGCCGCACAGAGCCTGGCGCTCAGCCCCCGAGGCCAGGCACATCTGAAAGCCTCTCTTTGTCTCATGAAAGAGGAGGCCAGGCCTTTGCCAAGCATGCAGGTGAGTTGAAGTGCTGGAGTCTAATGCTGGGGAGAGAATGGGAGGCCCATAGAAGAACAGAGGGGAGAGGCCATGATCCAGGGCAGCAGGCCTCGTTGCCAGCTGCGATAGGGTGTGTTTGAGATAAAGAGACATCAGACATAATGCCAGTAGAAAACTGAGGACCCGTCTTGGTCTAGAGGGGAGTAGTGGAGACTGAGGGATGAGGGAGCTCTGGGTATCGACACCAAGATCCTGAGCATGAATTTAAGCTAAAGAGGAGGTGAGAGAAGAGAGAAGCGAATGAGCAGGGAGAAAGCCCAGGGGTCTTGTTGGGTGACCTTTCCCATGGGGTTTCATGGACTCCAAGGAGGATTTTACTGAGAAAGGGTGAACCAGGACATTAGTCAGTGAGACTGATAGAATGAGGTTGAGGTGACAAATGGCAAAGTCTAAGCTGTGACCTGGAGCATGGTGACCTAAGGTGGGGCAGAGAAAGTCACTCTAGCTAGGTGAGGCATGCAGAGTCATGTGAGCAGAGGCCTCTCTGATGGGCTTTCCACTGGTATTTAAGACAGCACTGAAGTCAGGGCTTGGGGTGGAGAGAGGGGGCTTGGAGTTGGAGCCAAGACTTTTGGGTATGTGTGACAAATTTGATCAAGGTCAGTTCAAGGAGGAGGTGAGCTGAGGGAGTGGAAAGGCAGGAGCTTCAAAGGGCAGTTTTTGACAAGAACATGTTAATATCATTGTTTGTAAATGGAAAAGCAGTGGAGAGCAAGGTGACCACTGACTGCCTCAACAGCACTTGAAAACGAGGTGACCATCAGCTACCCCAATGGTCCTGAAGAGCAAGGTGACCATTGATTGCCTCAAGAGCACTTGAAAACGAGGTGACCATCAACTACTCCAATGGTCCTGAAGAGCAAGGTGACCATTGATTGCCTCAACAGCAATGGGGAGCAAGCTGATCACTGACTGCCTCAATGGCAATGAAGAGCACGGTGACTTTGGACCAGGTCAAGCAAAGGAAAGCCAGGTCTCCATTACCTACCTCAAAAGCGGTGGAGAGCAAGACAAGCAGCAATTGCCTCAGTAGACTTTCTCAACTGAGGCTTGTGAAAAGATCTCAGGCCTTCAACTTATATTCGTTTGTGCTCTTGGAATTGCCAAAACACCAATAAGGAATGACTAGAAGTCTTCCACTTTCAACAGTGTGTGGAATGTGTACCCTGAGTCAGGCAAATATGGTAGACATTATTTTGGTCTCCAGGGACTTAGTTCATTTGGTCAGACAGACCTAGACTGGACCTGCAGCGCTAATCCTGGTGAGCTGCATAACCTGGGCCAGGTCTGTTAAACTTGCTGACTCTCAGCTTATGACGGTGATGCTTTCTCCGGAGGATCAGGGCAGAGTTCAATGGAGTTAATGCCAGCCTGTGCTTTGTACACTTCTTAGCATATGGGAGCTCTTGATCAAGGCACTCTTTACCATTTTCAGGTAGGACCAGTAGGATGCTCCTTAATGAGAAGGGCTACAGTTTGGACCAGATGGTATATTGATCACCCATTGTCCCAATAATACCACGAGCACACAATCATGGCACAAGTCAGCATGCACTCATTTAGCTTTAGTGAATATGGGTCAACTTTCCCAGGCAGCGATGGCTGGGATGGGTCTACTTCCCAGTGCAGGTTGATGGGTGGGCAGGCATCTCACACCCTCCTAGACCAGGCGTGGCCAGGCTGCCTTTTTCTTGGGCATAACAGAGGCAGAATCACAAAATGTTCATTAAAGCCTAACCACACAACACTGGCCTTGTTCTGTTAGACAAAGAAAGTCTTTTGTCTAAGGCTGAAATCCAGAGGTGGGGAAGGAGCTCTTATCTTTAGAGTGGGATTCTAGTCATTTGGTAAAGGGCCTGGGCACAGAGGACTGAAGAAGATGGACACACCATGTAATCTCCCCCAAGCAGGACCAGGATTCCAATGATCCATGGGCCAGGCTCTGGGTTACCAGTGCAGGACCCCAGGGACATGGTCCCTGGCTACAGGGAGTTGAGATCCTTGAAGGAAGCCCAAGCCATCATTGTAGGTGTGGTAAGAGTGTGTGAGGTAAGGGCCAGACTCAGAGAGAACATGAGAAGGGTGGCCCATGGGGAAGCTTGGGAGCAAGGAGCACTTCACTTGATGCAGGTAGATGTTTATAGACTAGGCCCAGGTAAGATGGATGTTATGTCCCATAACACAGGGGCTGTGTCTGGAGTTGGGATGGGGGTCTCAGGACAGACAGCAGCCTCAAGACAGGCCAGCCCTTTCCTGTGTGACCCTGGACCAGCTTTCTGAGCTCTCTGAGCCCCTCACCCACCTCTAGGCAGGTGTCCTATGCACTCCCTGGTAGTTCGCGGAGATGGAAGGGAAATCAGTGTGAGCGCATCTCCCTCCGTGCCTGTGTGAGGCGCTTTCCTCCATGGCTTTCTAACCTGTCTCTGCCGTTATGTTACCTAGGGACAGGAGGGGCGATCGAGACTCCCTTGTCCTTGGACTTAGGAGACCAAGTGGCCACTGGACCAAGTTTCCTGAGAAAGGTGCCCATAGGGAGAGGCGGGCTCCAGCACCTTTTTCCTCAGACCAGACTCCACGGCCCCATCTCCTCTGGATGTGGGGACAGAGCTGTCCCTGAGGCCTGCAGAGATGGTCCCCATGAGGGCTGCCTCCCCCCTGCTTGTAGGTGACACCCCACTCAGGCTTTGTCAGTACATTCCCCGGCAGCAGGAGGGGACACTCCCATGAAGACCTGGGGCCTGAAGACCCAGGCGTCGGCTTTGCTGGGTTGTTTTCCTGTGCAGAGGCTCTGGGTGGACCCCTGGCATCCGTGAGGTGACAGTGGCCCATAGCTGCAGAGGGCTGCGGGCCAAGGGTCCTGCCACCCAAGGCTGCTGGGTCGAGTGCTGGGGAGGAAGCAAAGGGCTGCATCTTGGGGACTCGGTGTGTCAGAATGTCCTCCTGGGCCACCAGCACCGTGACGGGCAGGGATGGCACAGGCTGGAGGGGAGGGGACGTCCTCCGTCACCACACACCTTCAGCAACACCTTGCAGCTGCTCTCTGCTGAGCCTGGGAAGTCCTTCCAGAATCCATCACGACCCATTCTGCCCGTCCTACTGGGGCCTGGGAAGGGTGTGTCACAGGACTTGGCCCCTGGGGCTGGGACTGCCTCATGCCCTGGACTTCCATGGCTGGGGATGAGCTCAAGTCCCCAAACATTTCTTCACTCGGGGCCTCTGGATGGGGCTATCCATGGCAGGGAGGGCAGGTTTGCTGGAGGCCTCCCCAGAATGCTGTGGGGTGGAGGGCGGGGCCCGAGGTTCTGGAGCCAGACTTCCTGGGAGCCCGGAGCATTCTCAGCCAGAGCCTATGGCTGGACATGCAGGCGGCTCCACACAAAGCCTTTGTTCAATAGACTGAGTGCCTCCTGTGAGCTGCCGTGTCCCTGGGGTCAGGACACAGCAGGAACAAACACCAAGCTGGCCCTCAGGGGCTGGCCCTCCAGGGGAGGGTCCCACGCTACCAAAGTCCTGGAGCCTGTTGGCTATTTGTGTGTGACGCTGTGGACGTCGCTGTAGGTAAATGGAGTCCCAGCCCCTGCCAAGTCATCCCAGCTGGACGAGTGGGCCTCAGGAGCTCACCTGAGCTTGCGCCCACGGGCAGAGCTGTTTCCAGTGCAGGATTCTCCGAGCAAGGACTCACATGTAGGGAGCTGACTTAGTAAATGGTGGTCTCTTGCTTGAAGGGACAGCACAGGCACTCAGCACGATTAGGAAGCTAAGCCATGAGCACGCAGAATGCTGATGGTGTACGCACAGCTGCTTGCCCACGTGACCTGCCCGTCACCAGGGTAGTGTCCCCGGGAAGCTCGAAGCACACACGTGGCCAGGGTCTGAGTGTGTGCGTGTGCTGCAGGGCTAGGGGAGGCCAGCAAGGCAGGAAGGGGCCAGATTTGCTCAGAGGCCAAGGGTTAGCAGGTGGTCAGGCACAGGATCGCAGGTATTGGGACAGCCAGGTGGAGCTGGCCCAGCTCTTACGTGGACATCTGTGGCTCTTTGACCACACAGTGTGTAATCCCTCTTCTGGTGACATTGCAACATGGGTTTAATGACTCCCTCCTCCCCTGGCACAGTCTTGTCTGGGCTGTGAATCAAGGAGCAAAGCTCCGCCTCATGTGGACATTTGCTTGGCACTCAAGGCTTTGGGTACATTGTGGAGATGAGAACAGGTGGCTGGATTTATTGTTCCCTGCAAAGGCAGCTGCATGAGGCTGTCCAGTGGCACTCTGCAGCCTGGGTCCCCAATGCCAGGCTCCTCGGCTCCTGTCATTTCTGAGCAGCCAGCTGAGTCTGGGGACTGTACTCTCTGCTCCAGTTACAGTCGGAGGCTGCGGCCTGCGCTCTGGGCCTGGTGGAGACGGGGCTGAAGGGGGTACAGTGCTGGGCCCACCAGATCCACACAGGGGCAGCGAGGGGTGGAGACACTCCTGAGGTTGGTGGGATTGGTCACTGACACACACAGCAAAGCCTGCCACCCTGGGTCTGGGTATTCTGGGGACAGGAGTGGGTTTGCTGAAGCTGCGGTGTGAGTGCAAGCCACAGGACATGCTGCTGTGCGGCCCCAAGGGCTCCTGAACAGGGACAGGTTTCCGCTGAACTGGCCTCCGTGGACGCAGAAAGGGAAGAAGATGCCAAGTCGCCACCAGGAAGCTGTCTTGCCTGTTAGGGTTTTGATGAGGTGTCCCCAAAGCTCATGTGGGAGATAATGCAAGAATTCTCAATGTGAAAATCAGATTATGAAACTATAATCTAATCAGTGGATTACTCCACTGATACAGATTAACTAGGCGGTAATTGTAGATAGGTAGGGTGTGGCTGAAGGCTATAGGTCACTGGGGGCATGATTTGGGGTTTTATATTTTGTCCCTTGTGAGCAGCGCTCTCTCTGCTTCTTGTTTCTGTGTCCTGGTTGCTTTCCTCTGCCACACCTTCCCATCGTGATGCCCCACCTCTGGCCCACATGTGGGTTGGCCACCTGTGGGCTGAGATCTCTAAAACTGTGATCCCTAAATAAACTTTTCCTCCTCGAATTGTTCTTTCATATCTTTTGGTCAGAGCAGTGAAAAATCTGACTAAAGCAGAATTGGTACCAGGAGTGGGGTCATTACTATACCTGATTTGATCATGTGGTTCAGAAGCTTCTGGAGTTTTTCAGAATTTCTGGGAGGAATGTTGAAAAGTTTAGAGATGCATTTTGGAAAAGCTTTAGATCATTGTAAGTGGAGTTTAATGGGTGCTTCTAGTGGAAGTGCAGAAGACCACAATGTTGAGGGATGTGGACAGTAAAGATAGGGCCCATGAGGTTTCAGAGAAGGACTCTGTTGGAAACTGCCCTGGAGGCCATTCCTGTTAGGTTCTGGCTGAGAAGTTGTCTACATTTTTCCTGTGTCCTGAGACTTTCTGTGAGGCTGTATTTAGAGATGGTGAACTCATTTATCTGGCAGAAGAAATTTCAAGGCGGCACAGCATTCAGGTGGTGGCATGAATATTGCTGGTGGCTTTTACTCAAGTTTACTGGGATCACCAGGAGCAGAAGGCAGAGCAAAAGATTTGAAAGACTTGTAGTTTGGCCAGCAAAGTGCAAAGTAAGACTGGGGCTGAGGAAGTTGTGGTTGTTAAGGAGATGATAGACACTGAAGAAATGCTGAGAACTTTACCCAGAAACACGAGGACAGGTGGCCCAAGGGTGTCTCAGGAACTGTCAGGATCACAAGCATGCCAGGCCCAAAGGTGTGAAGGTCAATGTGCTGGTGAAAAGCAATCCGTGGGCACCCTGCTTGCACATGGGAAGCCTAGGAATTATCCCCCATGCTCAGCAGACTAGGGGACTCAGATACTGAGACATCCGTGGTCTCAAGAGGCTTGGCTGCTGCTCAAGATGGTGGCAGACCTGGGAGTCAGCCACGTGGTGATGTTCTGCAGGAGTCCAGGGTGCTAGAGTCAGGGGGTCATGGAGGTGGCCACAAGACCTCAAGGCAAGGCCTGGGAGGCCAGGCAGAGTGCAGCAGGCTCAGGCTCTCTGTGGGTCGCCCCTGAGGGTGGTGCGTGCACACGTGAGAAGGAAGCCAAAGCTGAGAGGAGACCCCGAGATCAAGAGAGGCCAGTAACGTGGGGTGTTTGCTGAGGAAAACTGCAGGAATCGAGCAAGAACCAGGCACGAGAGAGGCCTGGTGGGCTTCAACCAGCAAGGCCACAGGGGAGGAGCCACACCAGCCCCTGGGAGAGGACATCACGAGGCCACATGCCCAGGTGCTGGACATTAGCTACAGGATGTGTTTGCCCACTGGGTTTGGTTCCATCCCTTCTTTCTATGCCCTTATTTTTCCGTTTTGGAATGAGAATATTTACTCTGTACCTTTACATCTTGGGTATATGAAACTTGCTTTTGATCTTTATAGGAAAAAAAAACAACTAAGGGTTTGCTTTGAGTCTCAGGGGAGACTTTGGACTGGACTGGGGTTTTAGGTAGTGCTGGAGACTCTTGGAAATGGATCAATGAAGTTTGCATTGTGAGGTGGGCATAAGCCTTTGGGTGCCGAGGTTGGAGTGCCATGGTTTAGATGTCAAGGATCCCCCAAAAGTTCATGTGTGAGAAAATGTAAGAATTTTCAGAGGTAAATGATTAGTTTCTAAGAGGTGTGACACTGAAAACCACCAAGAAACCTGCTGAAAGAAGCCGGGGACTGACTCTGCTCCCTTCCGGGGGCCAGAGGAGAGTGGCCTTGGATTCCCCGTTAGCCGTGAAGCAAGAGGGTTGAAGAAAGAAGGAAAAACGGGCCCATGAAGCTCCAGTTCCGTGTTGGTGAGGCCGCCCCTTGGGAGGGAAAGGGAAAGGAGGCTTCCTCAACAGACAGGCGCCTAAGGGTGGAGTTGCTGAAAGAAGCTCCCAGAAAAGGGGGGAAGGACGTTCCAGAAACCCCGAAGGGCACACAGGGAGATCAGAGAGGGAGGCTGCAGTGGAACTCAAACTCTTCCCAGTCTGAAGTGACTAAAAATGAGCTCAGAACCATGCCAGTCCCAGTGCTGGGGTGGGTGTGGCACGTGGGGACACCAGGGGAGGGCGCAGTGCCCCAGGTGGAGAGCAGGGAGCCCCGCCCATGCCCTGGAGCAGCCCTGGTGAGATTCCAGGACAGGCTGAGGCCGTCCTCAGCGATCCTTGCAGACTCCACCAAGGAATCCCTGAGGGCTGGAAATGGGCGGGGCCTGGGCCGCAGGGAGGCCACATCCAGGGTCTCCAGCTAAACCTGAGGAGCCCAGGAAGGCGGGCTGGGGAGAAGAGAGCTGCGGATGGACAAAAGACAAGATGGCAGTGGACAGGGACCCGAGTCCGTCTGTAAATAGACACCGTGACTGTGAGCGACCTAAATACACCACTTCAAAGACAGGTTGTCACAGCGGATTAGGAAACCGCCCGGCTGTGTTGTTCCCAGGAAGGCCACTTCATAGGAAGACGGACAGACTCCCACCACAGGGATGGAGAAAGACACACGTGGAAACACTGACCAGAACAAAGCAGAAGTCATGGCATTCATGTTAGGAAAAGCAGACTTCAGAACAAGGAAATGACCAGGGATAGCAAGGCCCTGGGCAGTGAGGGGGCGTCTCATACAACAGCAGCAAACGCTCCCGGCACTAGTGGGTGACAAGCAGACTGCAGCTGATGAGGGGGTCATTAGTGTCCATCAAAAGTCGACGGCCTCTTATGCACCAGCCAGGGAGAACTGGAATCTGAAATGAACAACACTGCCCCTCTGACCACAGCTCCCTCGGGGCCCTGTGACTGCACTCCCATGGCCAACTGCCACCCAAAATGTCAGTGTTTGTCTTGACTCTTTCAGGAGAGGGAAGCCCATCTGTGTGACTTCCACCGTCCTGCAGGGCTGTGACGGCTCACTTTATTAGTGGCTATTCGTTTTAACCTCTCACTGTGCCTACTTTAAGAACGTATATCATTCATATGTGATCTGAATCTGATATATCTATACCTCCTATAAATTTTACATATGATACACAAGTGTGCACGATTTATATCATGTATAAATATGTAATACTGATCATAGGTCTGCATTAGGGAAAGAACGCGGTAGACAGGGGCTTGGGCACTACCCATGACTTCAGACCTCTGTGGGGGTCTGGGACCCATGTTCCACTGATGAAGGGAAACCCCTTACCCCAAAGGGAAACCCCAGGTGCGTAGCTATATGGCTATGAAACAAACAAAATGCAAGAAACGACAAGATTCCGAGATAGGACCAGGAACGCGTGCTCAGGAGCCATGCTGGACGCCTGGCAGCCACCTGAGCCCCTGCAGGAGGCAGAGAGCCCGGTCGTCAAGCCCATGCCGTGGGAGGGCAGAGCTGGCGGCTCCACACGGCCTTCCAGGCTCCTGGCAGGTGCAGCCACCACGCCAGTGTGGCCCTGAAGAAGGATCAGACAGCGAGTCCAGGAGCAGGACGGGAGCCCAGAGATGGCCCCGCACAAGGCACCAGCTGACCCCTGAGGAGAGAGCATCGGCAATGCAGGGAAGGGACGGTCACTTCAACAAGCGCAGGGGGGAAGTGCAAGGAATGACCTCTTCACAAACACCGTGGCCCTTCACAAAGTTCGCTGTGCATCACGCTGTAAATGCAAAGTGCGGCGTTCTGTGCCCTCCAAAGCAAGCCGCAGAGAAAACCCAGGTGACTTGTGCTTGTCAATGAGATTTTCCATCCCTGAAGGAAAAACTGAGAAATTGGATTTTAAGATCGTAACTTTTTGCTCAGCAAACATAACATTAAGATGACAAAAAGATAAGTCACAGACTGGGAGAAATTATTTGTGATGCATTCTTCTTCTTCTTTTTTTTTTTTTTGGTACCAGGGATTGAACTCAGGGAACACTTGACCACTGAACCACATCCCAGCCTTATTTTGTATTTTATTTAGAGACAGGGTCTCACTGAGTTGCTTAGGGTCTTGCTGTTGCTGAGGCTAGCTTTGAACTCATGATACTCCTGCCTTAGCCTCCGAGCCTTGGGGATTATAGGTGTGTGCCACCTTACCCAGCCTATAATGCATAATTCTTGAAAGACTTGTATCCAAAATATATCAAGAAAGATCAGAACTAAACCACAGGAAAACAAACAACCCAGTTAAAAAATATACAAAATTTCTGAGCAGATGTTTTGCAAAAAGAAAGGAATATATATCAAATATATACATGAAAAGCTGCTCAAATCATTTGCCAATGGATAACTGCGAAACAGTGAGCGACCAGCACACACCTGTTAGCAAAGTTAAAATTCCAAAAAGCAAAATAAAATCTGGCGGCACCAAATGCCAGCAAGGCAGAGAGCAGCGGGTGTGCGGGCCCTCGCTGGTGGGAAGGCAACCCGCAGGACATTTGAGAGACAATTTGGCAGCTTCTCACAAAACTAAGCAAAGTTTTACCAAATAACCCAGCAATCATGCTTCTGGGAATCTACTCAACTGATTTGAAAACTTCTATCTGCATAAAACATTTCACACAAACGTATACCTGCGTTAGTCGAATCATCAGAAACCGTAAGCACAGGATGCTCCTTGTTAGGTGTGTTGATAAATCGAGGTTCATCTAGGAAACGAGCATCGTCAAGCAACAAAAACAAGCACACATAAACCCGGGTAGGGATCGACGTGGACTTGGCATTGCAAAGTAACAAGCCAGTCTCAGAAGCCTGCACACGATATGATTCCAATTACATGCAGAACAGACTACTTATCACCAACTCTTTGCCACTGTGTCCAAAACACATGACAAGAAAAACAGAGGAGGAAAAAGCTGATTTTGGCTCCTGGATTCAAAGGTTCAGTCCATGGTCAGCTGACTCCATCACTCTGGGGGCAAGTAGAAGTGTGTGGCGAGGAAAGCAGCCAGGTCTCAGCAGCCCAGCACAGAGAGAGGGGGACTGCAGGGCACATGCACCCCTCCAGGGCAGCCCCTGGGACCCACATCCTCCCGTGCCCCACCTCTCACAGCCACCATCCAGTCAGTGCCTTTAGACCAGGGTCAGGTTAAGCTCCTAACCCAACCTCTCCACCTCTGAGCTTTGGGAGGACCCCTCACATCCAAACCCCAACAGAAAGCGAAATGACTTCTAGGGTTTGGGAGATGGAGAGAGGGCTGAGTAGGTCTACTTTGCAAGGTAGCACTTCCTGTGATAAGGGACACAGACAGTACGTAGATGTGCCCATGAGAGGTGCTAGTTTCTGTGGACAGATCACCATGCATTTGTCAAAATGTTGAGAAGTTTATGCACAAAAAAATGGGCCTTGATGCCTGAGGATCTAAGAAGGCGATTGGGGTGGATGGATCCAGGATGGACCTCAGCTGTGACAGCAGAACCCAGCGGAACAACACCTGCACAAACGGCCTCACTGCAGGCCCTGGACAGAGAAGGCGACCTGGGCAAAGACGGAGGAGCTCTGGAGACGCTCTTGGTTCAGGGCTCTGAGTTGGATAAATGCACCTGTTGGTGTCAGGTGTCCCCCAGGGCAGGGCTCCCGGGAACATGGTGCCAAATTTCCAATGTTCCTGTAAACAAAAAAACTATTCTAAAATAAAACCCCGTTACATTAGAAATTGCATTTTTAAAAATTAGACTTAGTGAAGTTGACGCCCCGCCCATCACCTGTCTACAAGCAGTGGACGTTGGACAGTGAATGAGCTGAATGTAAGGTGCACTCTCCCTCCCAGCAGGCCTGCCCTCAGGCCTCCTGACAGCAGGTCCTTTGCTGCATAAAGGGGCTTGCCTCCAGCACCTCGATACAGTCCGCATGCAGGCCAGCAAGTGAGGGGTGCTCAGCTCTGCGCCCACGACATGCCCATTCGACCTCCACTGGGGCCTTGGCCTCCCTTCTCCATGGGGCCTCTCCTCGGCTCCACAGGTCAAATCCCTGCACCTCATGAAGACTGCCTGCTGTCCAGCCCTTCCTGTCCACCACAGGCCCAACTCCAGCCTCCCCAGAGCAACGCCTGCGAGCAGCTCTGACAAACACCCCGTCCCCAGGTCTAGCTCAACAGCACTGCACTCCCAAGTGACAGCCTGAAGCCAGCATGGGCAGGGTCCTGGGCCTCTCACACCGCGCACAGCCCACCCTGGCCCCAGCCATCCCAGGTACCCCCTCAGCCCCCTGGTGGCCCTCTGGGAGCCTGTAGCAGAGCAAGCACTTTATCTACTCCACAGGGGCCACTCTAACCCACAGGGGACACTCTATATGATCCACAGGGGACACTCTATCTAGCTCACAGGGGACACTCTATCTGACCCACAGGGGACTCTCTATCTGACCCACAGGGGCCACTCTATCTAACCGGTAGAGAGCACTTTATCTAACCCACAGGGGACACTCTCTCTGACCCACAGAGGACACTCTATCTAACCCACAGGGGACACTCTATCTGACCCACAGGGGACTCTCTATCTACCCTATAGGGGACACTCTATCTAACCCATCGGAGCCACTCTATGTAACCCATAGAAGTCACTCTGTCTAACACATAGAGGCCACTCTAGCTAACTCAGGGGACACTTTATCTAAGCCACAGCTCCCCTTGTTTCCCCGTAGTTTTTCTCTGTCACCTCTGACTCTGACCTCCCCTGTGTATGGATCTCATTGAACACAGCCGTTGCTTTATATTTGTCGCTAGATTTTGAAATTCTGTCTCCGGAGGCCGCTGGTGTTCCAGCCCTCTGCACCCCGAGCTCCTGGAGTCTGCTCCCTGGTGTCCCCCGGTGCCCCGTCCCTGCCCTCTGCCCATCTGCTGTCAGGCGCAGCCTGCTTTCTGAGCCTGATTTCCAGCTGCCATCTCCAGTGGGCCGCTGGGGGGGGGGGGGCTTGTGCAGATCAGAGGAGGGGACAGTCCCCTCTCTCACGGTGGCATGTTTGCTCTGATGTCCTTCTCATCCTGGGGCTGCCTGGCCTGGCTGCTCCTCTGTCTTCCCCTCCTCAGTCACCCAAGGTTGTGCCAGCTTCTCTGGTCCTCGGGGGACCTGCCTCTGCCTGCGCCCGAGGATGCCAGAGCTTGGGCTCACAGGGGGAAGGAAGCCGTCTCCCTCACGCACAGGCCAGGGCAGTAGGGCCCGATGTCAGCTGAAGGCGGTTCCTGGTAGGGACCTCCTACTGCACCCATCTCAACAGTGACTCCATGATCCTCCCCTGCCCCTCCGTGGGTGGGCTCCACGTGCAGTAGAGCCCAGCCTGGGGTCTTCACCACGGAAACTCACTTCCTAACAGTCCAGAGACCAGAGCCCCTGATGAAGGTGCTGACGACTCAGGTCCTGATGAGGACGCTCTTCTGGGCTTGGAGATGGCCGTGTGTCCCTGTGTCCTCATGGCGGGGGGACGGTGCTCTGGCTCCCAGGGCCTCTTCCTGGGGACCCTGACCCCTGGACTCCCCAGATCCAGCTTAATGACTTTAGAAAGCCCCAAACAGATGCCTGGAGGTTAGGATGCCAACCTTGGACCCTGGTGGCACCAGGGGCCAGTGCCCAGCACCTCCTGTCCTCTGAACCTTCCCGAGTCGGCCAGGCGCAGAGAGAGGCTGACTCCGAGGAAGCTCCCGGGCAGGGCTGGGAGTGGCCTCCGCAGCTCCTCCTGCACTCTGTGGGCCAGGTGTGGCCACGGGAGCTGAGAGCCGTCCCATGTGCAGGAAGAGGACCCCTGTGGGCACCAAGGCATCATCTGCCAGCCTCCCTGGGGACTCCGAGTCCCTCCAGGGCAAGGTGGAGGCTGCCAGCCAGCAGGGTGCTGGGAGCTGAGCTGTCCGGAGACCCCAGAGGAGCCCCGGCCTTCCTGGGCGAGGTCTCTGCACCCTCCCAGGACGGGGTGGGCCTGTGCAGGCTCCTCTGCTGTGAGGGCCACCTCTGCACTCGAGGTGCTGTGCCTTTCCTGTCCCCTGCTCCCCTGGGGGGATGTGGATGCCCGTTACTTCCTTCCTTCTGCCCCTGGAGGTGAAGGGAGGCCACGGCAGAAGCCTCTCCCCTGCCTGGCCAGGGACCCCGCTCTCGTCTCTGCGGAGCTGCTTGGCAGACAGGGGTCTCCTTGGGCAGGTCTGGTTTTATTTCCTTCAGAACTCTCCCTTATTTCCCCCTTGGTGTCTTCTCTGACCCAGGGTGAGGTAAGAGCATGTTATTGGTTTTCCAAATATTTGATGATCTTCCAGAGGCTTTCAGTTTGGGGGTTTCTGACTCATTTCCACTGTGATCCAAGGACAAACCTGGGCCGTGCCTGCTGGTGTCTGCAGAGCGGGCTGCTCTCCAGGCGTGGCTCACCTCCTCGGGACCCTGATGGCCTGCCTGCCTCTTCTACCAGTTACGGAGAGAAGGGAACTGAACCCCCAAACTCCGGCTGTAGATGTTCCTACTTTTTCTTCTACTCCTCTTGATGTTTGCATTTCCCCTCGAGTGGGTGCGTGCTGGGGCGGAGCAGGGCCTTCTCCCGCTGGACGGGGCTGTCACCGAGCTGCCTCCCCAGGTGCTTGGAGTTTGTCACATCTTTCTTATTTGTTGCGTGAGTGTTTTGTCCCCTGGGCTGAGGCCACGATCACCCTGTTTACATCTTTGAACAGATTTGTGAATAACACGACTGTCATCCTCCGTGGCCCGTCCTTTTCTTTTCCACTATTAAAGACATTCTCCGTGGGGTTGGGTGGCCGTCTGTTGGATATGGAGATAAAAACCCCGTGTGGCCTGGGAAGGAGAACGGAAAGAAGCCCTGCACTGATGGCTTTCCTCCTTCTCAAGGTCAGTCCTTTCAGGTGCTGGCCACAGGAGGGGACAAAGGGACGCATCAAGCCCAGGGCGAAGGTCTCTAGGAATCACTCATCTCTTCTGAGATAACCCCTCTCCAGGTGCTGGCCGCTGATCTCCAACCCAGAAACCCAGAGCGAGTGCCCATTCGGACTTGCTCTCTAAATCCTCCCTCCTTTGTTCAATAACTCATTTTCCATCGGGAAAGCGGTCCATTCCCTGGGTGTCATCCTGTTCTGGAATAAAAGGTTGAAATGATCCATGATGTCGTGTCTCGCTGGGTCTCTCTGTACTAACACCCTCTGTCTCCTCTGCTGACCTGCCCCTGGAACCCCCGCCCCACACACCGAGATGACCGAGCCTTATTTATCCAGCCACCTGGGAAGGGCACCTGGCTTCCAGGCTTCAGCAATCACTGGTACCGCAGCCGTGGACACGTGTGGGGCGAAGGCGTGTGGCCATGGCTTTGACTCCTTCCCACGAGTGTCAAGGAGTGTATGTGAGGGTCCGCTAGTTCTGTGACACTGCCAGGCTGCTCTCCAAAGTGTTGGACCATGGATTCCCACGGGCAGAGCGGGGCTCCTGACCTCCACCCTCTCCCGGCCTCAGGGGCGGGCAGAGCCCTGGATTTCGGCAACTCTAGGAGTGTGCGGCGGGGTCTCAGGTCGGATTCTGGGATTCTGTATTTCCCTGGTCATCTACGGTGAGGAGGACCTTCTCTTGGACTTACCGCCATCATCATGCATTCTCTAGGAGTCTTGGACCCACACTGTGGTGATTTCTTACTGTTGAGATTTGAGAACTCTGTATTTTGAATAGTGAATCCGTCTTGGGCAGACATTCTCCCAGGTTTGGCCTTCCACAGAACACATTTCCCCAGCAATTCTACCAAGTCCAGCTTATGAAATGCTGCCTTTGCCATCGGAGCCTTTGGTGTTGTGCAGAAAAGTCACCACCACCCCAGGACATCTGGCTTTTCTCCCTGTCACCTCCCAGGAGTTTCCTCTGTCTGCATTTGCATCTGCCCGAGGTGCCTCCTGGGCTGCTGGGGGGAGGGGTGTGGTTTGTGGGAGGGTGTGGTCTGTGGGAGGGTGTGGTCTGTGGGAGGGTGTGGTCTGTGGGGTGTGGTCTGTGGGGGTGTGGTCTGTGGGAGGGGTGTGGTCTGTGGGAAGGGTGTGGTCTGTGGGAGGGTGTGGTCTGTGGGAAGGGTGTGGTCTGTGGGAAGGGTGTGGTCTGTGGGAGGGTATGGTCTGTGGGAAGGGTGTGGTCTGTGGGAAGGGTGTGGTCTGTGGGAGGGTGTGGTCTGTGGGAGGGTGTGGTCTGTGGGAGGGTGTGGTCTGTGGGAGGGGTGTGGTCTGTGGGAGGGTGTGGTGTGTGGGAGGAGTGTGGTCTGTGGGAGGGGTGTGGTCTGTGGGAGGGGTGTGGTCTGTGGGAGGGTGTGGGTCTGTGGGAGGGTGTGGTGTGTGGGAGGAGTGTGGTCTGTGGGAGGGGTGTGGTCTGTGGGAGGGTGTGGTCTGTGGGAGGGGTGTGGTCTGTGGGAGGGTGTGGTCTGTGGGAGGGTGTGGTCTGTGGGAGGGGGTGTCTGTGGGAGGGTGTGGTCTGTGGGAGGGTGTGGTCTGTGGGGGTGTGGTCTGTGGAGGGTGTGGTCTGTGGGAGGGTGTGGTCTGTGGGAGGGGTGTGGTCTGTGGGAGGGTGTGGTCTGTGGGAGGGTGTGGTCTGTGGGAGGGTGTGGTCTGTGGGAGGGTGTCTGTGGGAGGGTGTGGGTCTGTTAGGGTGGTCTGTGGGAGGGTGTGGTCTGTGGGAGGTGTGTGGTCTGTGGGAGGGTGTGGTCTGTGGGAGGGTGTGGTCTGTGGGAGGGTGTGGTCTGTGTGGAGGGGTGTGGTCTGTGTGAGGGGTGTGGTCTGTGGGAGGGTGTGGTCTGTGGGAGGGTGTGGTCTGTGGGAGGGTGTGGTCTGTGGGAGGGTGTGGTCTGTGGGAGGGGTGTGGTCTGTGGGAGGGTGTGGTCTGTGGGAGGGGTGTGGTCTGTGGG